>NC_045971.1:20897232-21197232 GCF_010909765.2 Amblyraja radiata
ATTGGAAGAGCAAATATGTAAGGAGATTGCAGATATTAGCAGTAAGCACAAGGTAGTGATTGTGGGAGATTTCAATTTTCCACACATAGACTGGGAAACACATTCTGTAAATGGGCTGGATGGGTTGGAGTTTGTAAAATGTGTGCAGGATAGTTTTTTGCAGCAATACATAGAAGTACCTACTAGAGAAGGGGCGGTGCTGGACCTCCTGTTAGGAAATGAGACGGGTCAGGTGGCAGAGGTATGCGTTGGGGAACAGTTCGGGACCAGTGATCACAATACCATTAGTTTCAATATAATTATGGAGAGGGTCAGAACTGGACCTAGGGTTGAGATTTTTGATTGGAGAAAGGCTAACTTTGAGGAGATGCGAAAGGATTTAAAAGGAGTAAATTGGGACAGTTTGTTTTATGGGAAAGATGTGGAAGAGAAATGGAGGACATTTAAAGGTGAAATTTTAAGAGTACAGAATCTTTATGTCCCTGTTCGGTTGAAAGGAAATAGTAAAAATTGGACAGAGCCATGTTTTTCAAGGGAAATTGGACACTTGGTTCGGAAAAAGAGAGAGATCTACAATAATTATAGGCAGCATGGAGTAAATGAGGTGCTTGAGGAGTATAAAGAATGTAAAAATAATCTTAAGAAAGAAATTAGAAAAGCTAAAAGAAGATATGAGGTTGCTTTGGCAAGTAAGGTGAAAGTAAATCCAAAGGGTTTCTACAGATATATTAATAGCGAAAGGAAAACGAGGGATAAAATTGGTCCATTAGAGAGTCAGAGTGGACAGCTATCTGCAGAGCCAAAAGAGATGGGGAATATATTGAACAATTTCTTTTCTTCGGTATTCACCAAGGAGAACGATAGTGAATTATGTGAGGTAAGGGATACAAGTAGAGTAGCTATGGAAACTATGAGATTCAAAGAAGAGGAAGTACTGACACTTTTGAGAAATATAAAAGTGGATAAGTCTCCATGTCCGGACAGGATATTCCCTAAGACATTGAGGGAAGTTAGTGTAGAAATAGCAGGGGCTATGACAGAAATATTTCAAATGTCATTAGAAACGGGAATAGTGCCGGAGGATTGGCGCACTGCGCATGTTGTTCCATCGTTTAAAAAGGGGTCTAAGAGTAAACCTAGCAATTATAGACCTGTTAGTTTGACGTCAGTGGTGGGCAAATTAATGGAAAAGATACTTAGAGATAATATATATAAGCATCTGGATAAACAGGGTCTGCTTAGGAACAGTCAACATGGATTTGTGCCTGGAAGGTCATGTTTGACTAATCTTCTTGAATTTTTTGAAGAGGTTACTCGGGAAATTGATGAGGGTAAAGCAGTGGATGTTGTATATATGGACTTCAGTAAGGCCTTTGACAAGGTTCCTCATGGAAGGTTGGTTAAGAAGGTTCAATTGTAGGGTATTAATGGTGGAGTAGCAAGATGGATTCAACAGTAGCTGAATGGGAGATGCCAGAGAGTAATGGTGGATGGTTGTTTGTCAGGTTGGAGGCCAGTGACTAGTGGGGTGCCACAGAGATCTGTGTTCGGTCCACTGTTGTTTGTCATGTATATCAATGATCTGGATGATGGTGTGGTAAATTGGATTAGTAAGTATGCAGATGATACTAAGATAGGTGGGGTTGTGGATAATGAAGTAGATTTTCAAAGTCTACAGAGAGATTTATGCCAGTTGGAAGAGTGGGCTGAAAGATGGCAGATGGAGTTTAATGCTGATAAGTGTGAGGTGCTACATCTTGGCAGGACAAATCAAAATAGGACGTACATGGTAAATGGTAGGGAATTGAAGAATGCAGTTGAACAGAGGGATCTGGGAATAACTGTGCACAGTTCCCTGAAAGTGGAATATCATGTAGATAGGGTGGTAAAGAAAGCTTTTGGTGTGCTGGCCTTTATAAATCAGAGCATTGAGTATAGAAGTTGGGATGTAATGTTAAAATTGTACAAGGCATTGGTGAGGCCAATTCTGGAGTATGGTGTACAATTTTGGTCACCTAATTATAGGAAGGATGTCAACAAAATAGAGCGAGTACAGAGGTGATTTACTAGAATGTTGCCTGGGTTTCAGCAACTAAGTTACAGAGAAAGGTTGAACAAGTTAGGGCTTTATTATTTGGAGCGCAGAAGGTTAAGGGGGGACTTGATAGAGGTCTTTAAAATGATGAGAGGGATAGACAGAGTTGACGTGGATAAGCTTTTCCCACTGAGAGTAGGGAAGATTCAAACAAGGGGACATGATTTGAGAATTAAGGGACAGAAGTTTAGGGGTAACATGAGGGGGAACTTCTTTACTCAGAGAGTGGTGGCTGTGTGGAATGAGCTTCCAGTGAAGGTGGTGGAGGCAGGTTCGTTTTTATCATTTAAAAATAAATTGGATAGTTAAATTGGACAGTGTACGAGTTTAAAATGTTAAGGAAAGATTGTAACTATCTTTTGTAATTTAATTGCACCGCAATTCGTGCAGATTTTAAAGAGATCATTAGTAGCAATAACCACAATCAGAGTTTTGTACATTGGGGTTTAACAAAGGAGAACATTTTAATTAAAATTAAAAGTCTAGTATCCAGAGGTGTTCTCACACAAGATTTAAATGCAAACTGATATCAGTTCATCAACAATTATATTCAACAGTGGTCTGAGGTACACTTCGCCAGTAAAACATTTACAAGTCTTAAATCTTCCCAATTTCTCATTTGTATCACTTACGAAATACGATGGTGTTCTGAAATTCAGAGCATCTCCAAACAAAAACACTCCCTTGTTCCTTTCCAGGTACTTGTAAGTTCTCAATTTGAACATGATACCATGGGAAAATACTTCTGTACATTTCAAAAATTTCTTCAGAGTTTGACTGCTGCTGAAATCTCTCCTGTATTACAATCAATAGATAGTAGAAGGTTGAAAACCAACAGCTCAAAAGGTCAAGCAGAGAATTTAATTTGACATTGTTGACAGTGATCACTCACATATAGGTTTGAAAGATTCGACTGTGTACTCAGGGAATTTCAGAGTGGATGTGGAGAAGATGCTGTTGTAATGGGTAAATCGAGGCAGGTCAGGAGGGACTACACACTAATCTACGTTAAATCAATTGTTCATTTTGTATTTTTTGTGTGGGCTTCTTACAATTCTCCACCTCTTTCCTTGACAGCTGCTGTAAACTTGCAGCGTGCCAGCCAGCAAGGTGCGGACAGTTCGATTTCACCATGCTGAGCACGTAGTCTGAAGAAAAACGAACAACCTCAAAATCCCCAAACATTTTTAAAAGCTTAGCCTGTTGAGTGACACGCATAAATGGATAGAGTCTGATAAAAGGATGTGATCCTACCTGTCGAGCATTAACACTCCCTGGAATTACACCACTAACTCAGCACATTTCCTGCTTTACTTTTTGCCAATGCACTCGCTGTCTTCATCTGCAAACATCTTCATTGCATGCTGCTGACAGGAATTTTCAGTTGGAATTGTATCCAGAGTAGGGGAATCAAAAACCAGAGGACATAGGTTTAAGTTTAGAGGGGAAAGATTTAATAGGGACCTGAGGGGCAACATTTTCCATAGAGTATATGAAAATTCCGGTAGGCGGCGCGACTCGTCAGCAGCGGCCTCTGCAGTCCATCTGCGTTTTATTATTTTATGTCTATGTTTTTATGTAGTTTTTGTTATTTTTGTTATTTTTTGTTGGGGTATGTGTGTGGGGGGGTGGGGGTGGTGTGGGGGGGTTGGGGGTAACTTTTAAATCTCTCCCTGCACGGGAGACCCGACCTTTTCTTTGTCGGGTCTCCATTGTCGTTGGGGCTGCAACGAGGAGCGGCCTCCAACAGGAAGACCGGGGGCTCTGGTGCCGACTACTCACCTCACCGTCGCGGAGCTGGCCGAGTCCAGAGCGGGTGGAGCTGTGGTGGACGCTGCTGCGGCCCGACCTCCGGAGATTCGGTGGCTGCAACTGCGGGTTTGGCGGGCGGCACCGGGAGCCCGCGGGTCCCTGGAGGGAGACCGCTTTTTGGGGCTTCCGCAGCGGCGACTTCTCCCGCCCGAGTTGCGGGGTTGAAGAGCACCTGGAGCGGGGCCTTACAGCACCGCCCCGCGCGGCTTGGAATAGCAGCGGGTCTCTGCGAGCGCCCGCCGGGGGCTCTAACACCAAGACCCGGTGCGCGGCCTTGCATCACCCGGCGTGGCTTTAATGGCCACGGGACAATCGCCATCGCCCGCCGGGGGCTTTGACTTTGACTCTGACATCGGGGGGGAGAGTGCAGTGGAGAGAGAAGTTTTTTTGGCCTTCCATCACAGCAATGTGATGGATGTTTATGTAAATTATGTTGTGTCTTGGGTCTATTTGTTTGTAAAGTATGGCTGCAGAAACGGCATTTCGTTTGGACCTCAAGGGGTCCAAATGACAATAAATTGAATTGTATTGTATTGTATTGTATAAGAGCTGGTAGTTGAGGCGTGAACAAAACAACGTTTAAAATACATTTGGACAGACATTAGGAAAGGTTTAGAGGCAGGTGGACCAAACACAGGCAGGGACACAGGCCCGTTTCCGTGCTGTTTGACTATGACTTGCAATACTTTTGGAAGTTTATAAAAATAATTTCAATACAAATATTGAGCCAGGTATTCTGACCAGCAACAAAGAGGCAGTACTCATTTCAAAGCGAATCCAATGCAGACTTTGTGTCATAGAATGTTGGACAGTACAGCAAAGGAACAGACCTCTCCACAGCCTCCACATCCTTCCTGTAATGGGGCAACCAGTACTGCACTCAATACTCCAAATGCTGCCTAACACAAGTCCTATAAAGATGTATCATGACTTCCGGACTCTCATACAGAAGGTATAATAAGGAACTGCAGATGCTGGTTTACACTGAAAATAGACAAAAAATGCTGGAGTATCTCAGCGGGACAGATAGCATCACTGGAGAGAAGGGACAGGTGACGTTTCGGATGGAGACCCTTCTTCCAACTGAGTCAGGGGAGAGGGAACGAGAGATATGGAAGGGTAAGGAGTGAAAACGAGATATCAAAGGGGACGAAGTTGAAGGCAAATGTGGAATAGATCATAGCTAGCTAGAGGAAGGTGACAATGAGGCATACGAAGTAAATTTAATCAGGAGCCCTGATTACTTAATTGCCTGACCGACAAAGTAAACATGGCAGCATGTTATCTCAAATGTCAAGATTTGTGCCGCACTTTACAAATCTTTAAATATAATCTTTAAATAACTGCATTGCAAACTTGGACTCCAAATGGAGAATCCAGCAATGGAAGATATGAATGTATCTTCGTTCCTTGAATGCAGAGGAAAGTCATAAGGATGTCAACGTTTCAAGAGTCAAGAGATTTAATTGTGATATGCACCAGCAATGAAACAACAAAATTCTTACTTGTTGCAGTTTTACAGGCCCATTAATCCAATCACAAAATAAATACATAATAACAGTAGATTAATAATCAGTAAAACTAGGTAACCAGACCCTAATGGTGTAAAACCAAAGCCTGTTGTGCATCCAAAACAAAGTCCATAGAAGAAAATGTGTCGGAAAGAATTTCAAATGCTAGTTTATACTGGACAAAGGTACACAATGCTGGAGTAACTCAGCAGGTCAGGCAGCATCTCTGCAGAAAAGGAATAGGTGATGTTTGGGGTCGAGTCCCTTTTCAGACTGAGTCAAGGGAGAGAGAAACTCTCTCCTATTCCTTTTCTCCAGAGATGCTACCTGACCCGCTGAGTCACTCCAGCATTTTGTGACTATCGTCCATAGTAGATCATCGTTGTTGAGGTAGGGTTGGAGTAAGTGTTGAGTAGTGTTCAAGAGCCAGATGGTTGCTGGGCAGAAGTCTGGAGTCTTGTACCTGAAGTCCTTTTCTTCAGGCTCCTGTACCTCCTCCCCGATGGTAGCAGCGAGATGAGAGCGTGTCCAGGGTGGTGCCAGTTCTAACGCTGTCCTTGACAGCATTCACACCCCCAATGCTGCACTACCTTGCCTCCGCAGATCAAGAGGCCCTTTGTAGAACATTGATATTTGGGAACCCAGAAAAGTCCAAGGCAGTTTTAATGGCAACAGGGTACTGTTCTTTGCTGGAACAGAACTATGGTTTGTTTTAATTGATCAGTACAAATCCAGGTGCAGCTATCTTCAAATTTTATCTCCAAAAGAAAAGTGCTGCTCATTGTACAAAGCTACCCATTATATTGTGTCAGTAATGTATGATTTTTAATGTTGAAGGCATTTGAATTTCAATATAAACCATTCGCACATTGTCTCAGTTCCACTCCTGGCTTCAAAAGGCTTTTTCAGCCTAGCATGCCCAGAATAAATCAGTCCTTTCAAGGCTCTTAGTATATGTTCAGAGAATGTTTGTGCATATCTACCATAGGGCTCTGGCAGAAGAAAATGAAATGCTCTTCAATCGATCGGAGATGAAGGACATGTAAACAAAGCATTGATCCCAAATTCAAGAATGGTTGTTGATCTCCTGAAATTGTGGGTGTGAATTACATGAAGAACCCGAGCCACTGTAATAGTGCATTTACAGGCACCATAGCAGAAGTGTCCACGGCGCGGGGCTGGAAACTGGAAGTATTCCGAGCTAATTCTGCTACCGCCATCATCAGGGCCGGTCTTAGGAGGTGCGGCGCCCAATTGGGAACAATTTTGGTGAGTCCCAGGTTCCCAGCCAAGGTCTGTAGAATCATAGAAATATAAATAAAGTCTATTATAGACTTAATATCTCTATGGTAGAATGGAAAGTAATCAAAATGTGCGCTTAAAAAGTGCCTGCGAGTTAATGGACCAAACAGATCTAGCTACATTTTTAATATAAAATTGCATACATGGAAGCCTACAAGTAACAAACAAAATTGTAGATCACCTCTGAAAAGTACATAGTTACAATACCACTTGTTTTAGTGACTGTGAAATGAAAAAAAAGTAATTTAATTAACTAGATCCGGAAAAACCAATAACCATTGGTGAAAAAAACAGTCCAGGCATTACATTTGGGCTCCAGCCCCATCCTACCCTTTGGACTTCTAACCCATCCTAACTTAGTTGTGTGAGTGTATGTTAGTTGTGTGTGTGTGTTAGTTGTCTATGCATGATGTGTGTGTGTTAGTTGTCTGCACGTGATGTATGTGGGAGGGAAGGAGAGAAGGAAAGGAGGATGGAGAGAAGGGAGGGAAGGAAGTAGAGAAAGAAGCGAGGGAGGAGAAGGAGAGAAAGCAGGGAGGGAGAGAAGGAGGAGAAGAGAAACGAGAGAGAGGAAGGAGGGAAGGGGAGGATAAGGGAGGAAGGGAAGAAGGGAAGGGAGGGAAGGAAGGGAAGGAGAGAAGGGAGGAGAGAGAGGGTCCGGTCTGCAGGAGCGGATGCGGGGTCCGGGCGGGATGGAAGTTGAGCTGAGGCCCGAGGTTGTGTAAACGTTGTGCTCCCCCCCCCAACCCCCGGCCCGGCCCTCCCTGTATTGTTCACCGCGTCTCCCCGGGGAGAGAGAGGGGTGTAGCCAGGGCTGTGTGCGTGAAGCATGGCGACTGGAGGGGCGGGAGCGCTGCCCCGGGACCGTGAGGGAACGACCCACCTCCCCCTCTCCCCCTTCTCCATTCCCCCTCACACACCCCTCCCCGTCTACCCCTTTCTTCACTCTCCACCTCTCTACTTTCTCTCCACCCCTCTCTCTCCCCCTCCACCCAGGGCAGATCTACCCGAGCTGAGAGTAGATTACTATAGCGCGGGGGGTCCCTTAGGCGCAGGACCCAATTGGAGCAATTGGTCCAATTGGCTTAAGGCTGGCCCTGACCATCATCTACTGTGACAAGTGATGGCTTCCACTGATTGTCGCCGGAAGCTTCAGATTTTAGCTCTTCGGTAGAGATAAACAACAGCTTCAGATCTCTCAGTGGCAGTTCTAATGTTTAATAATGGTTAATAATCCAGTCTGAAGAAGGGTCAAAACGTTACCTATTCCTTTTCTCTAGAGATGCTGCCTGATCCACTGAGTTACATGAGACACATTTTGTGTCTATCATCCTGCTCAGAGATAGCTCTAACCATGCACATTATTACCAGCACTATCTGAAGAGCTGCACAAGAGGAAATTAGACTTCAGCCTAGCTGCTATTAACCATTATTAAACATTAAGAACTGCCACTGAGAGACCTGGCTGTCTTTTATCTCCACCGAAGAGCTAAAATGAGCCACAGACCTCAATTTCCTCAGCTGCAGTTCTTTCCATTCATTCGCTAGGGAGTTCTGCAACATCAATCCTGGAGCCATGGATTCAGCAGGTGACAAGCCAGCCTCTTCCACATAGCAGCCAACTGCATTCGATAAGGTGCATCTCTGCAGAGCCCAGAGAGAGGGCCATTAACTTATTTTCCCCAACTACTTTGCTTCCCAAGATCGCAAAGTGCTTTCACTGATATCCACTAATTCCTGGACTACCAATGAAAAGATGTCCTATTCCCATTCCGAGAATTAACTTTTTAATGACCTAAGGAATAACAGGTCCCTCACTCTTTCCAGCATCGCCTTATAATGAGAACATTGCAATACCATTTTTCATGGGACTCTCCTAAAATACTGTGCATATGAATTGTGGTTACAAAATGCTGGAGTTACAACATTCAGCAAAACAACTTGAAGATTGATTAAACTTCAACACTAACTCAATGATAAAATGGTGAACTTACTCTAAATTGAGCCAATACTATACAAAAAATACTGGTTGTAAATCACTTTTAAAATTCTGAGGCTGTGAAAAGATGTGTGTGAACGGAGTTTGTATTTTTCACTCTACCTATCTGGGTCAAAATAAAATACTTTTTCTCCGCAGTACTTGTGCAGTAATCAACTCAAGGAAATTATTGCAAACAGTTATTAAAGAATGCCATGGGCCCATTTTTTCAGGGTCTGAAGAGAAATAACATTTGTCCATTCCCTGCACTACCTCTCCTTCTTCTTTCTTCTTCTTCTTCTTCTTCTTTCTTCTTCTTCTTCTTCTTCTTCTTCTTCTTCTTCTTGCATATGGGGTGCACAGCCTAAAGTTGTAGGACAACTTGTTCTATTGATCTTATTTGATTGTGCATGCCAGGTTGACTGCATTCGTCAAAACAGGGTGGACCACGTGAAGGTTGCAATCTCCCACCCATTCCCTGCACTGCAGATGCTGGAATCTTGAGCAAAATGCAAAGTGCCAGAGGAAGTTATGGGTCAGGCTGCATCTGTGGAGAGAAGTGGATCGGTCTGAAGAAGAGTCCTGATCCAAAACGTCATCTGCCCATTTCCTACATGGATACGACAAAAAATGCTGAAATATCTCAGCAAGTCAGGCAGCATCCCTGGAGAAGATGGACGGTGGCGTTTCAGGTCAGGGACCCTTGTTCAGATCAATTCTCCTCCTCCCGCAACATATGCTGTCTGCCCACTGAGTTCCTGTAGTAATCTGTGGTCTTTTTTGTGGCTGTACATTAGCTTCCCGAGTCTTCTCATTTCCAAGGATTTCCATGTGCGTCCTTTTACAACCACGTACAAAGTGGTATTGTAAAATTACGTTTCAACCGCTTATAGAGATTTTTGAGATCCCACAGAGGAGCATTCCAGGGGAGAGCTTTGTGAAATGTGTAGTATCTGCATTACTATCCAATTGACATGCTCTACATTAACTCCAGTTAAAATATCTGCTCCATTATCTTTACATTCCATTGCTGCTCTCAGTATGACTACCAGCAATAACCGAATAGCTCAGCCATAATCTTCCAGCAGCCTTCCATTTAATTTACATGAGCCGCGAAATAACATGGGCACCATGGGTTGACAAATAGTCGAGCGAACCTGCTTCCTTCCCAGATAATGGAGATTCACTCGAGTTACTTACAACTAAAGATTAATTTTTCTTTACAAAATACAACCTCTAGTGCCAACTTTTACCAAGTACAAATACGCAAAGTACAAAATCATTCGGATTTCTCATTATCCAGATCATCAGCGTTACAAGATCAAGAGCTGGCAGAACAGTGCTAACATTTATTTAAATGTGGTCATCCTAATTTGTACAAAAAAGTTAGAGCAAATTTTAATTTTATTTAATTTTTTTCATTTTAATTATTCCTTGGAGCATTAATGTGCATCATTTTATTACATAAATATAATTTTATTTTTCATTATTAAAATTATGTTCGAAAAGTTTGCAATTTCTTTAAAATAACTTTTCCCACCAGCAACCCTTCAAAGAGTGGTTAGTTTAGCTTAGAGATACAGCATGAAAACAACCCCTTCTGCCCACCGAGCACTCATTCACACTAGTTCTAAATGAACCCACTTTCACGTCCACTGCCTACACATTAAGGGCAATTTACAGAGGTCAATTAACCTACCACCTGCACGTCTATGGGACGTGGGAGGAAAACAGAGCACCCGGAGAAAACCCACAAAGTCACAGAGGGAGTGTGCAAACTCCACACAGAGAGCAGCCGAGGTTAGGATTGAAACCGGGTCTCTGGGACTGTGAAGCAGTGGCTCTACCTGCTGCGCCACTGTGCTGCATGTTCTTGGCAGGTCTGCACACTGTAGAACACGTATTGAATGCAGACAGATTACTCTACATCTGGAAGCAGAGTCGGCAAACGGGTGGAAGCCATGACAACAAGCTGAGCAGCTGGCCCATCGCAAGGAGATCCAACCTTAAATGCTTTCACTCTTCCTAATAATACAGCTACTAGACTAAGTGGGACCCGTTGAGTTCCATGTTCACACGGGAGGGCTGGTCCCCCAACGCAATATTCCACCTCTCCACCAATTCCAATATTGGTGGCCAGTGTGGTGGGGGAAGGGGGGGCTTTCTGGAGCGCCAGTATGGGTTTTGTGGGCTGAAGGGACTGGTTTCCGGAGGGCAGCTAAGTCACTCAGGTCTGGTGGGCTGGCGGCTCAGTCACTCAGGTCTGGTGGGCTGGCGGCTCAGTCACTCGGGTCTGGTGGGCTGGCAGCTCAGCCATTCAGGCCTGGTGGGCTGGCAGCTCAGTCACTCAGGGCTGGTGGGCTGGCAGCTCAGAAACTGCCAGAAATTCTGCCCAAATCAGGTGAGCGACTGTTAGAGAGCAGGGGGAGAGGGTGGAGAAACAATTTTAGACATTTTTCATCTATTTCTGCAGATCACAGCAATGAAGGAGGAAAGTCAGTCCTGGCCTGGTTCTCACAGGGAGTCAATGAAGGAGGTGAGAAAAATACTAGGGTGAGGTTTAATACTTGTAGGGGGAATACTTACTGATGGGTCAAATGCTCCTCCTGAGCTAGTACAGGCCTGATACATCCAAGGGACTCTTTAAAAAAATAAATCTGAGTGAAATCTCAGTGAAAGGCACTTTTCCTGGACTTTTCCTGGCATGGCACAGGCCTTTTGGGCCAAAATGCTCTTCCTGAGCTAATACGGGCATTTTGGGCAAAAGGTACTGGTTTCTCGACTAATAGGGGGCTTGTGGGCCGAAATGAGTGGTTTCAGGCAGGCCAAACAACTCATTTCATTTCATTTCCATTTCAGTTTCAAGCACAAGGCAGGCCAAACAACTCATTTCATTTTCATTTCATTTCATTTCCATTGCCATTTCCGTTTCAAGCACAGGGCAAGTCAAACAACATCTCATTTTCATTTCATTTCATTGACATTACCATTTCAGTTTCAAGCACAGGGCAAGCCAAACAACATCTCATTTTCATTTCATTTCATTTCCATTGCCATTTCAGTTTCAAGCACAGGGCAGGCCAAACAACTCATTGCATTGTCATTAAGGGCTAACAAATCATTTATTGCAAGTACATTGCAGACTCACAGTTCAGTTGATTCACAGCTTAGACTCACAGCTTAGAATCACAATTGTGGACTCTTCCTCGCGATCTTCCAGAGTGACTGACTCACGTCCAGGCATCCGGGGTTTTATAGACCTGCCCCCCCAGCCCCGTAAGGGACATTACCTTCATTGACAGGCGAGAGGATCAATCAGCTGATCTCAAGATTTTTTTAAACATTCATATCTTTTTTATGTTTAATTGATCGGAAAAATCCTCGGGGCTGCATCAGCCGAGGAGGACTGTGAGTAAGATGGCCAAAAATCAAAGCGATATATGGTAGCGTTTTTTTCTAAAATCAGTATATATTGCAGACAGGAAGTGGTCAAGATGAGATTTTTAGTTATATAGATGCCTGCTATTAAAACTGAAATGGGCTCAATTTGACTGCTGGAAATTCCAAATACCTATGTATATTAAAAAATTAATTCTTAAAATAGAAAAATGAATTGGCTAGATCACAGAAGTATTTAAAATGGAGATAGATACATTTTTGAAAGATCAGGGGATTGAATTCTATTGGCATTGAATGCTTGACAGATACGGCATAGAATAAAGGCTCGTTGCCCACCAAGCCTACGCAGACTATCGATCACCCTTAGACACTAGTTCTATGTTATCCCATTTTCTACACTATAGGCTGTGGGCCGAGGAGCTTTATTCTGCAGTTTCGTGACCCAAGTCACCAAACTACATGAAACTTTCACATATTGTGTAAAAAAAATCATATAAATCACCCCTGAAACTCGTCATGAACAAGACTTGCACATTTATTATTAAATTAGAGAAAAACTGGTAACATTTCGGGTAATTTTTAGTCCAATCAAAGCATGTTTAACATTGAGTTGTCTGCCAGTTGGCCAATCATGCGCTTTGCTTCAGGCTAGCACACAAAATGGCTGAGGGGACTTCACTGATGCCTGTTTTACTGGAGATTCCGATTTGTTGTTCTGTGGAATACATGTTGTGGAAACTTGCAGCAGGGTAATTGAATTTAGTGAGAAAATCATTAAAAAGGTTGAAGAATGTGCTGCTAAGTGGATAGAAGAGGAAGAAAGCCTTGAAAAAAAAGTTCCTGCTGAGGTGCTGGAACACAAAGAAGACAGCCAGGAATCAACTCTAACTGAAAGGTAAGATCTAAAGTCTGAATTTATGAAAATCTATCTGTATGGACTTTAATTAATTTAATTGTACCCTTTTATAATGTGAAGAAATTCACTCATTCACTTACTCCATTCATTCACTCATTCATTCATGAAGTTGAGGGCCTAAACTATATGTTTCCATAACACAGTCAATTAAACATTGTCACTAATGCCAGCGTGTTGTAGTCTAATAAGTCTTTAACAGCCAATCTCGGAGCTGCCTGCGATAACTTACCGGGAAAAAGTGCTCCGATCGCGGGGCCTAGGTACTCGCGGTATAGTGAAGCCGCGGTCTCAATTAATAAGCGGCTGATTCGCGAACGTGGAGCCGCGGACCATCTCCGCGGGCGGGGGGGGGGGGGGGTGGAGGCAGGACATAGTGCCGTCTGTAGCGGCCGTTTTCAGGTCCCGACCACGGGAGAAAAACGGAGGGATATCGATCGCAATTTATAGGCTTCCATTGCAGTGAGAAATGGTCAGAAATGGTTGATGTTTCTGTAGAAATGAATTGGTGATATGTGAACTTGAACTAGTTTTTCTATGGTAGTAACCTATTGTTATTCTCATTAACATTCTTCTTGGTTTCTTGGTCCTCCAAAATATTCCATATGGAATTTAAACTGGAGGTGGAATTTTATTAAGATTAATTAACATTATTTATTAACAATTATTAATTAATTAATTAATAATTATTAATTATCAAAATTTATTCACATTAAGAAGAGGTTTAAATTTTATGAATTGAAGTGCATGCAGACTTAATGACTATGAGTGTTTTTTCTGTAGCCTCTAATTAAACTTGAAATAACTGATTAATTGTAGTAAATTACAGTGTAAGTCCCATTGACATTAAATAGAGGTTGACACTTTATGAATGGAAGTCCATGCAGACCTAGGTACTATGTGATGTTTCTTTCTCTAGCTATGCTGCACTTGAACTTGAAGTCTTGTCTATGGCAGTGAATTACAGTACAGTGTCAGTCTCAATGACATTAAGAAGAGATTGACATTTTATGAATTGAAGTCCATGCAAACCTAAGTAATATGATATTTTTTTTCTGCAGCTTCTGCCCCTCCACTCATCAGAGCCTGTCCACACAAAAGTGTTTTGTGTGGACATTCACTGTGCTTTAATGAACACTAATTTGATAATTTGCAGACTTGCCATCCCATCTACCTGGACATGCATACATGTTTAATTTCCTCATTGATATGTCGATATTCTTACATAATATAAAACATGAAAATATGTAAAATACACTCTGACACATATTATCTTCTATTATTAGGAGGCAGCAGTGTATTCCGGGTTATCATGCAGAGTGCTATAGTCACTTCTGCAACATAACAACAATAAATCGAGGGATAGCAAAGTCTAGAAGGAAGAAAGGTAATGATAGGACTCAAACAACAAATCTTTTTACTTATGGTCATACGATGTCACTTTGAAAAATGATAAGATATATTTGAGGATGTTGATTTATTTTACTTTTCATTCCTTTTCTGTTTTCTTTTTCCTCTTTCAATTGAGTTCAAGACACTGAAAAGCCTGAAGCAGGTGAATCACCTCAAGAGGCAGTTCCTGATGGTGAAGCAGATGAGCCGGCCCCAAAGAGACTGCTTCGATCCATGACAAGTCATAGTCAACAAACAGCAACTGTCGAGCACACTGACCGTAGGCATGTCCTACCAGCGCATTGCATCATTTGTAAAGGTCACAAAAGAAATAAATTGTGGGAAACAATGATTATATAAAGTTTTATTTTAATGTGGATCGTTTCACTGTTTATTTGGTCAAATTATTTAAACAATGAGTGAATTACTTATGATAATGGCGTGCCGGTGAATGACTGCGACAATCCACCCACCGATCCACACATACATACATACATACGCACATCCACACACACACACATCCATACGCACACTTCCATGCATGCAAACACACACATACATGCACACATAAATCCGCACACACACACCCACACATCCATTCACACGCAGACATACATGTGCACATCCAAACATACATGCACACATACATCCATCCACACGTACATACACACTTACATCCACAGATACATGTTTGAAAGCCATACACAGACACACACACACAAACTAGAGATAAAGAATGCAACACTTTTAGGGTTCTTTTAGGTTAAAGCTAATAGCCCTCATTTGCAAAGGCACCATCCATTCACACGCAGACATACATATACACATCCTAACATACATGCATACATCCATCCATCCACACGTACATACACACTTACATCCACAGATACACGTTTGAAAGGCATACACAGACACACACACACAAACTAGAGATAAACAATGCAACACTTTTAGGGTTCTTTTAGGTTAAAGGTAATAGCCCTCATTTGCAAAGGCACCATCGGGTGGGGGGGGGGGGGGGGTCTATAACATAAATATAAGCTCATTGTAGCTTAAAATGAATATTCATCAAGTAAACATCAGAGCATTCGATTCTTGGCCAGGATGTGACATTTACATCAGAAATAAGACAGGTCTCTTACAGGTCTGGCACTGCCCCAGTCCCACTATGGCCGTCACCCCCACTCTCCCCACTTTGGCAGTCAGCGGGGTTCAGTAAATGGGGAAATCTAGAGGATCTGTCCTCACCCTTTAATTAGGCAGGTTCATGAGCCTTTAATACCTGGGACATCTGCTGCAGTCTCATTTAATTTCCTATTAAAGCGACTGGAACATGCCTGCCTGGCACTGCCCCGGTCCCACTATGGCCGTTACCCCCACTCTGCGCACTGGCAGTCAGTGGGGTTCAGTAAAGGGAGGAACCCACAAGAACTGCCCTAACCCATTAATTAGGCTGGTTCAGGAGCAGGACCTCTGCGACAGTGTCATTAAAAAAACACACTCACAATTATATTCATCATATTATTTTTATATAATATAATTATACTTAATTATATGTGATTACATTCATATTTACAGGTTACATATATATAGGTATAATATATAGTTTAAATGGACTGCAACACGGAAATAGGCTGCCCATGGTGTAATACGGGCATTGGCCACTAGATGGCGCTTATTTTCCCGATCTCATTCTCTAATTAGTTTAATTAATTAATGTGCAACATTTGGCAATGACGAGTTATGACATCCTTCTCAATTATATTTCATCTAAATCTGTGGAAAATGTCATGTAGTTTGGTGACTTGGGTCACGTAAACTGATTTCTAGACACATTTTTGATGCTCAGCCTACTAGCGGTAATTTGTAGTGGCCAATTAACCTACAAATCTTTGGGATGTGGAGCACCCGGAGAAAATCGACGCAGTGCTCTGGAGAGAGAACGTGCAAACTCCACACAAGCAGCACCCGAGGTCAGGATCGAACTCAGGTCTCTGTGAGGCAGTGGCACTACCAGTTGTGCCACTGTGCTGCCCTGACTCAAAAATGGATCCACACTTGGGCTAGATACTGATCCTACCCTCTTGTGTTAAAATACTGGGGATGTGCATCTTTAATTTATTAGCCAATGTCCAGCTGTCTCCCCGATGCAAAATTCCATGGATTTCAAACTGTTAAGATCATTGCAGTTGCAGCAGCTTCTGCTGACAACCTCCATTAGGGGCATTAAAATAATTAGATTGGTACATTGCACAATTAAATGCTTCGTTAGGTATTTTGTTGCCACATTTTTGCCTTGGGAAATAATCATTACCATCTCTAATTTCAAACTTGCAATTACGTAATGTAGCAATTTCTATTAAACAACACATTTTTAATTCCTTGCAAGCCAGTAAAGCTTTAGTGTAAGAAAGAAGGTTCAGTATCAACACTAAAAGGTGCCACACAGCAACAGAGATAAGAAACAGCAATTAATTTACTCGATAAATTATGATCCGTTATTAAAAGCTGCATAAATACCTTTACAGCTTTTCTTCTTAAACAGCTTGCTTTTAAAAGGTGTGATAGGTGTTCCTCACATGGGAATAGCGAGTAAAATATTTCCTTATCCATGAGTGAGGCACAAAAATAACTATTTCAAACGTTTAAAAAAAAAAAATATCAGCTAGACCGTTATCAGGCTACTGAACTCCATGGATTAATCAGCATCTGTGGAGGGAATGGACAGACAATATTTTCCCCTCTTATCAGTCTTCTGAATGGTCCTTCCATAAGCCTGGGTACTGCCCGATTCAGCAAGATGGTGCAGAAAACATGGCGAGTCTTGTGTACTGACTCAATGTGGTTCCCTATCTTATGCCCCTGTCCCACTTAGGAAACCTGAACGGAAACCTCTGGAGACTTTGCACCTCACCCAAGGTTTCCGTGCGGTTCCCGGAGGTTTTTGTCAGTCTCCCTACCTGCTTCCACTACCTGCAACCTCCGACAACCACCTGCAACCTCCGGGAACCGCATGGAAACCTTGGGTGGGGCGCAAAGTCTCCAGAGGTTTCCGTTCAGGTTTCCTATGTGGGACACGGGCATTACACTCTGATTCTACTTAATGTGTCAGTGAACTGCATGCAATAAAAGAACTTCACTGTGCTTGGGCCAACTTGATGAGAAAGTACCGTTGAACCATCTCGCCTCCAGCTCTTCGCCAACCACCTTCCCCCCCCCCTACTTTCAGTCTGAAGAATGGTACCAATCCAAAACATCACCAAACCATGCCCTCCACAGATGCTGCCTGACCTGCTAAGTTACTCCAGCATTTTGTGTCTACCATTGATGGTTGGCGTGGACTCTGGTCAAAAGGGTCTGTTTCCATGTTGTATCTTTCAATCAATCATTCTCCTTATGGCTACAGGCAGAGCACCTGTCCTGTTCACATAAACTATTTGTACACCTAGCCTTTGAACGTCAGGCACTGCTTATCAACCAACATTCCTTTGAATGTAGTTTCCCAATTTTAGTGCAATCAAAATATACTTCATGCCTTTGAATGTTATTTCATTTAGATGATTCAGGTTTCAGGTTGAGACAAAATCACTTTCATTCTTTATACAAAATGTTATCCTATTATGATAACTGTTCCCCAAAGGCTCTGTAACCACTGGATAATCAATTAGCCATTCTTCAATACACAATACTAGACGGAAAACAGCCTGCTCCCTCACTATGCTGTGCACTATCAGCATACTGATTGAGGAAATTATCTTTTATATGGATGAATTAATCCACCACATGCGCCGTTTACCTTTAAATTAAATGCTCCTATGATTGCTAGTATTACCCTTATTACAGACACCTCTCATATATACTATGCTCTGCTTTACCAATACTTTATCGGGGCCATTACAATGCTCAATGTTTTTTTCCCCTCAATGTTGCAGCTCAGCTCAAACTGGCTCTGCTTCTTACTAAAATAGACACAAAATGCTGGAGTAATTCAACAGGACAGGTAGCATCCCTGGAGGGAAGGAATGTGTGATGTTTTGGGTCAAGACCCTTCTGAAGAAGGGTCTGAACAAGGGTTTTGTCCTGAAATGTCACTCATTCCTTCTCTCCGGAGATGCTGGCTGTCCTGCCAAATTACCCCAGCATTTTGTGTCCATCTTCAGTGTAAATCAGCATCTGCAGTTCCTTCATACACACTTTGTCTGTTTCTTCCTAGGTGTGCCCCAGGAGAGGAGAAGCCAAACTGTCTGTTGATAGTGGTGGAATGCGAATGGGAAAGTCGATGTCTGTGAACGGTCCACAGACTCATCGCCCATGCCTCGGATAGCACCCGGAGGTTTTGTGATCGGCTCGTGAAGTGGCACGCAGCAGTGGGGGGGAGGCTACTGGAGCCCATTGGCAGCATGTTTGTAGTGGCCACGGGTCATGACCAAAGATTATAGAGCTCCTCGGCAGAGGTGGCGATTGGGTGAGTGAGTGAATCGAGCACAGCCTGCGACAACTGCAGGGTGCAGCGGTGGAAGGGACTGACGGCATTATGCTGTGCTGCACTGGGCCGGACCGACCCCTACACCAGCGACACCTTAAAGTGAGAAAATAATAAATTGCATTTCCCCTTGGACTAAGATCAGACATTTAAGAAAGGTAGACACAAAATGCTGGAGTAAATCAGCGGGACAGGCAGCATCTCTGGAGAGAAGGAATGGGTGACGTTTCGGGTCGAGACTCTTCTTCTTTCCTAGACATTTAAGAAAGTTGGAAGTTGCAAGATGGTGCCAGAATATGACAACTCACCGCCTGCTGTTCCAGAAGAGGATCTATTGCATCCATATACAGTGTATAGCATGATTTGACAAGATAGCATGCACAAGCATTTCACTGTCTCTGTTCACGTGACAATAATAAACAAAACAAAACCAATTTTCTGCGGTAAGAACATTCCTTTCCACTGCCTTTGTCCCATTCTTAAATATCAAAGCAACCTCACCTCTTTTTCCATTTTGCCCCTCTTTAAAGTAAACTAGAATCTTTAATTCCCAAACTTGGCTATTTTACAACCTGATCTCTATATTGATGACAAGACAGAACTCCTATATTCTGATGTGTAATTAATTCATCTCGTTAGATATAGACCTCATCACAATTATTTTTAGAAACACACAGACCACTTGATTTAATCACTTAACTATAATCCACTTTTTGGATCAGAGTTATTGATTTTTTTTAAATCCATTTATACTTTCACATATTTAGAGACTTTAGGCCATTCCCGGTGAGCATTGCCAGCACTTCTGTGTGCACATGCTCTGTGTGCACATGCTTTGTAAACCTGAAAGTCCTGAATCTGCTAGCTGTACGTCATTGGTCATTTTACCATCCGGAAGCCGATGTTTGACTCCTCGAGGAATCCCGAAGCAAAGAGCAAAATTGTATCCATTTCCGCAAACCTTTGCAGGAGAATCTGCTCACAAGATCAATAATTTCAAAGGAAAAGAGTGGCCATCAGAGAGAAAGATATTTGGTATTTCACAAGAGTTTTTGAATTAATTGACTTGATAATTTTTAATTATTTGAAAATACTCCTTTTTTAAATTTTTATACATTCAACTACTCTGCCTTTTGCTAAATGTTGCCATAAGAAATCATTCAAAGCTTTTGACAGACTTGACAGCTGGCATGATTTCACCAGATGCCAAAATGTTTCTCTTTAGCCATTTCATGGTGTGTCTTGTGCGCAGACCAGACCCACAGGATTTTTCATTGTACCCAAGTCTCTCTGTGCTTGTGCATATGACAATAAACCTGAAGGCATTCAAGCTGCAAGGATCACCCATAGTCTGCAGAACAAACGATCAATGATAAATGTGAGTGTTTGCTACTGGCAACAAATATTGGCCCAATAATAAAGTACATTTGAAACATAATTTAACATCAGGATCCTGGTAAGACCAAAACCATTTTGGGACAGGATGATCTGAATGAGGATAGACACAAAATGCTGGAGTAACTCATCAGGACAGGCAGCATCTCTGGATAGAAGGAATGGTTGAAATTTGGGGTCGAGACCCTTCTTCAGACAGTCAGAGGAGAGGGAGACACCGAGATATGGAAGGGCAAGGTGTGAAAACTAAACATCAAAGGGGGTGACAATCAAGGAAAATGTACAATTGATCATTGTCAGCTCGGGGAAGGTGGCAATGAAGCATACAGAGATAAAATCTCCTGCTGAGTTACTCTAGCATTTTGTGTCTATCTTCGGTGTAAACCAGCATCTGCAGTTCCTTTATGCACATTTGATCTGAATGAGGAACTCTTCCTGGGTTTTGAGTCTTCCTTTCCCATTACAACTTTATTTTATAGTGATGAGAAAAATGTATTGCTCACACTGATTAAAAATGTGAAGATTTAAAAGGATAAAAGACAAAACTGAAGTATTTTTTGTCGAATGCTTAATTAATATCTCCCGCTGTAGCAGCACCATGGTTCTGCATGTCGCACCTTGACAATGGAAAATAAATAAACGGAAAATGGATGAAGCTCCAATCTCACTATTACCTTAAATAATTCAACTCAATTTTAATTTGAAACATTTCACTGCAAAGGTCGTGCACAAGGACACTTACAATTCACAGCACTCGAGTTCTTTTCTATTAGAAATTCATTCCACCCAGCCTTTCAAATCAACCTGAAATCCCCAGAAAAGGAAAAATTATATTAAAAACCAGTGATTCTCTAGCAAATCCGTGACAATGCCACTGAACCTGATTTTTATCCAGCCTGCAATTCTTGTCAAAGGGCAATACTTAAATTGTCATCTGCCGAGATATTGAATCTGGAATAACTACAATCCAACATGCATTCACAAATCCAACCTTTCCACCCTACCAGTTGTACTTGTGTATGATTTGATTTTACTCATGTAAACAATTATCCAATTTAATTGGACAGCACACAAACAAAAGCTTTTCACTGTATCTCGGTACACATGGCAATGATAAACCAATGCCCAGAGTTTCCATTCTCACCAACTAAATTCAGACAAATAATCCACAGCAAGGCTAAGTATTAAAACATATTCCTTTTCATGTCAGATAAAAAGTCAGGTTTCACTTGGAATGATCAGAATACTGTGGAAATAACAGGAAACACAATACCCTTTGGGACACAAATTCATCAAACGTTTACATTTCTCTTTGGAAAGTAAAAAACAGTTCTAAAAGAAACTCTATAACTTTATTAGCATCTTTCTGATATGCAACTCAGTTCTTCTTTGGGTACCTGGCAGTTGCTGGTAATTAGTTCTAATCTATACTCCCTTTTCACTCATTCGCCAAATACCTGAGTCAGTTTTGCTTCATATGCCTTTTAAGAGATGCACAATGTATTCCTTTTATAAATATCCTGCTTTATTCAGTGAAAGCTAATTCTTAAAACATCTCGAGGCTTAACAAGCATTGCAAAGTCAGTTGTTTATTTGAAGTGTAAAGTTGTGCGCTATTGCTAATGGATTAATGGATGAAGGGAAAAGGATAAATGCAATTAAATCACTGATCAACTCTTTCAAAGATTATGCAGGCACAAGGGGCTGATTAACATAAGTTATAGGGGCAGAATTAGGCCATTCGGCACATCAAGTCTAATCCGCAACATCAGTTTAGTTTCTTGTCATGTGTACCGGGGTACAGTGAAAAGCTGTTGTTGCATGCTAACCAGCCAGCGGAAAGACAATCCGATTACAATCGAGCCATTCACAGTGTACAGATACATGATAAGGGAAGAACGTTTAGTGCAAGGTAAAGCCAGTAAAGTCCGATCAAAGATAGTCCGAGGGTCCCTGATAAGGTAGATAGTAGTTCAGGACTGCTCTCTTTTTGCGGTAGGATGGATCAGTTGCCTGATAACAGCTGGGAAGAAACTGTCCCTGAATCTGGTGGTGGGCGTTTTTGCACTTCTACACTTTTTGCCCAACAGTAGAGGGGAGAAGAGGGAGCTTCCAGGATGTGACTCGTCCTTGATTATGTTGCTGGCCTTGCCGAGGCAGTGTGAGATATAAATGGAGTCAAAGGAAGGGAGGTTGGAGTCTACATTTTAGGCTAATCAAAATCAACTCAACAGTGTTCCAGACAATTTTTAATGAATTTTCTAACATCGAGAAATAAGAATCTCGCATGAAAATTGAGACCATTCACAACTTACCAGCAAGATTTGATTTATAAAAAAAAGACACTATTGCCTCAAAGAGCTTTCAACCCGACGATTGCGAGAGTTTTGAAAACTTCAGGACTGCTCTCTGGTTGTGGTAGGGTGGTTCAGTTCCCTGATAGGAGTTGGGAAAAAGCTGTCCCTGAATCTGTGCGTGTGCATTTTCACACTTCTAAGCGTTTTGCCCGATGGGAGAGGGGAGGAGTTACTTTCCCTATGTTCCCACGATTGCAGAATGGAACCTTGGAAGTATTTGGAGATCCTAGTGCTGCCTTCCCATTTTCTATGACCCCTAGAAATCTGTTCTAGCCTCAAATTATTCTCTGAAGCTAAAAGGTGCACTTTCTTCTCCTCAATAGTATTTGCTCACTATCTTTTGATCTTTCTCCTTTCAAAGATAAATTGCTTATTTCTTAAATCAACCATCATTCTGGTTAAGCAAATTGGTCAGAGTATTGACTCAATGACCTTCACCGGGGCAAATTGCATGTTTTTCTGTCCCAGTTTTAAATTTCCCAAGATAGACATAAAATGTTGGGAGTAACTCAGCGTGTCAGGCAGCATCTCTGCAGAAAAGATACAGGTGACATCATGGGTCGAGACCCTTCTACAGATTCAGAGTCTCGACCCAAAACGTCACCTGTTCCTTTTCTCCAGAGATGCTGCCTGCCCCACTGAGTTACTGCAGCAATTTGGGTCTATCTTCGGTGTAAATCAGCATTTGCAGTTCCTCCTTACATTCTCTAGGTCTGCCTCACCTTCATCAGTGACCCTGAGCACAATCTCTCTCGATATTGACTGCATAAATTGAGTTTACTTTTGCTCCATTCCAATTCAATTTAATGTTTTTATCTTCATTCATACTCTGTTGATAAGCAATTCAAAATTCCAAAATACACCAGTTATTTTTGCAGTTTAATAAATATACCAACAGAATAAAATACACTTTAAGTGCACAGATAGTATTGAAGTTCAGGTGGATTCATCACCACTCAATGAACAGCCATCTAATTTTTAGTCAGGAAATATTTACCCTTCAACCAAGATCACTAAAATACATCATTTTCCTCTTTGCTGTTTGATGATGATTTCAATGAAAATCGACTTCAGTGCATCTGTCCCTACTTTGAGATAGCGACTTCATTTCAGATAAATATGCAAATAGCTGTAAAGTGCTTGTTTCATCTGCAGTCAGGGAAGATGCTGCAAAAATAAGGAGCGATGTGGCTTAGTGGTGCTGGGTAAGCATTGCAGAAATTTTGATTAGCAATCCTGAAAGCTTGTTTGAATTCCACGGTGCTGATTCAAGAATTTAAATTCAGTTTGCTGGAAAACACTTTCCTCTCACACTTTAGTTACAAAAAGAGATTGATAAGTCGTCAGGTAATTTGTCAGATTAAAAGAGAGCTTTTAATGTCCTTTAAGAAAATAAATCAGCCATCAGCGCTCATAAATCAGAGACAGGTGAATTTACAATTTGAAACAGGGAAATGGCAGAACAGTTAATTGAGTACTTTGGTTCTGTCTTCACTAAGGTAGTCACAAACAATCTCCCAGTATTGCTAGGGGACCGAGGATCTAGTGGGAGGGAGAAACTGAAGGCAATCCACATTAGTTAGGAAATGGTGTTACACAGGGCTGCCAACATTGGGTGAGAGTTGGGAGTGAGAAATTGCGAGACACCAAGCCTGAGGGAGTATAGCGACCGGGAGGGGGGGGGGGGGGGGGGGGGGGGGGGGGGGGGGGGGGGAGAGTGTCCCCCTCCCATTGGTATGGAACATTTGCATTTTTCAGCTTGAAATTGTGCAATATGGTGCATACTATAGTGAGCCTTTTAACTTACATTTGAATGCAATGTATATGCTTTAAATTGGATTGGAGCGTTTTTGAAAGGAGGGAGGCTGTGCGATCACTTATCACCGGCCTTGGGGGAATGCAGCAACCGTGGGGAGAGGGTGTGGAAGAAGGGTGTCCCCCCCTCCCAGGGTAGGAACTTTTTGAAATTTGATATATTAAAATCATGTTTTAGTGCACTGTAGAAATATGATTTCAATGTTTTCTGTATGAAGTATTTTAAGAGGTAACTTTTTAAGGGGTAACTTTATCCACACAAAGGGTGATGGGTGTATGGAACAAGCTGCCAGAGGAGGTAGTTGAGGCAGGGACCATCCCAACATTTAAGAAAAAGTTAGACTGATACATGCCTAGGACAGTTTTGGAGGTATGGACCAAAAGCAGGTAGTATAGCAGGGACATGTTGGCGGGTGTGGGCAAGTTGCGCCGAAGAGCCTGTTTTCACACTGTATCACTCTATGACTACATTATACCTCCACCATGCATGAATGCTTCAAAATCAAGTGATCGAGTTTTATTGCCATATACTCAAGCATAGAAGCATAGAAAATAGGTGCAGGAATAGGTCATCGGCCCTTCGAGCCAGCACTGCCATTCAATATGATCATGGCTATTCATCTAAAATCAGTACCTCTTTCCTGTTTTTTCCCTACATCCCTTGATGTCGTTAGCCCCAAGAACTAAATGTAACTCTCTCTTGAAAACATCCAATGAATTGGCCTGCACTGCATTCTGTGGCAGAGAATTCCACAGATTCACAACTCTCTGCGTGAAGAAAGTTTGTTCTCAACTCAGTCCTAACTGGCCTCCCCTTTATTCTTAAACTGTGATCCATGGTTCTGAACGTCCCCAATATCGGGAACATTTTTCCTGCAGTTACAGTAAGTGAAAATCTAGCAGGCAAGCAGGATGCTTTCACCAACCAACCCCATTTGAAGTCCACTATCTTCCACCGTTTCTACCCAGTGCTTGGTACTTACTTCCAGCAGCCACTGGTTGTCCTCCAGGATGCACCAAACCGCAGCCTGATCCATGCCGGTCACCTGGGCGAATTCGGCACAGAGACTCTCACGGCAGCGGCGCAACGCTTCGGACGCTTCCGACCGACCGGGACTCTTGCACTGAGGCTGCTCCATGGCCGGAGCTGCAGTGAGCGACTCGCCAGCCCGGCAAACACTCGCCAACCCCGCTCCCCATCTGCATCTGTTCCCGCCGCTGCTACTGCTTCCAACACCCGCGGCCCATGCCCTCTCTCGTCCCCCTCTCTCCCTCCCCTCTCTCTCCACCTCTCTTTTTCTCCCCTCTCTCTCCCTCCCACCTCACTCTCATCCCTTTCTCTCTCCCCTCTCTCCCCCACTCTTCCGCTCTCTCTCCTATCAACCTCCCTCTCTCTCCCCCTCTATCTCTCCCTTCCCCCTCTCTCTCTACTCTCTCCCTCTCTGTCTCTCCTCTCACCCCGTCTCTCTCCCCTGTCTCCCCCCTCACTCTCTCTTTCCCTCTCTCCCCCCCTCTCTCTCTCTCCTGTCTTCCCCCTCTCTCCCTCACACCTCACTCTCCCCTCTCTCTCGTCCCCTCTCCTCTCTCTCCCCCTCCCCCACTATCTCCCCTCTCTTTCCCCTAACTCTCTCTCCCCTCATTCCCCTAACTCTCTCTCCCCTCTCTTCCCCTAACTCTCTCTCCCCCTCTTACTTCTCTCTCTCCCTCTTTCTTCTCTCTCCCCCTCTCTCTCTCCCTCGCTTCCCCCTCTCTCTCACCCCCTCTCTGTCTCTTTCTCCCTCCCTCTCCATCTCCCCCTCTCTCTCCCTCTCCCTCTCCACACACTCTCCCTTCTCTCTCTCTGTCTCTCACCTCTCTCTTACCCCTCTCTCTCTCATCTCTCTCTCCTCCTCTCTCCCCCCCATTTCTCCCTCCCACCTCACTCTCCCCCTGGCTCTCTCTCCTTTGTCTCGATCTCCTCTTTCTCTTTGCCTCCCCATCTCTCTCTCTTTCCCCCGTTTCTCTCTTTCCCCGTTTCTCTCTTTCTCCCTCCTCTCTCTTTTACCACCCCTCTCTTCCCCTCCCTCTCCCCCATTCTCTCCTACCCTCCCCTCCCTCTCCAACCCCTCTCTCTCTTCCCTCTCACCCCTCTCTCTCTTCCCCCCCTCTCCCACCTCACTCTTCCCCCTCTCTCTTCCCTACCTCTCCCTCCCCTCTCTTCCCCCCCCTCCCTCTTCTCTCTCTCCATTCACTCCCCGTCTGTCTCTTCCCTCTCTACCTCCCTTTGAGAGTCTGTCCCTTCGGCTCAGAGACTCTCGCGGCAGCAGCGCAACGCTTCCGACGCCTCCGACGGCCCGGGACTTGCACAGCTCCATGGCCGGAGCTGCAGCTAGCGACTCGCCAGTCTCGCAAACACTCGACAGCCCCGCAAACACTCGCAGCCCCGGCAAACACTTGCCAGTCCCGGCTCCCCGCATCTGTTCCCAACGCTGGTTCTGCTCCCATCCCTCCCTCAGCCCCGGCTCTCCAACACCCGCGGCCCATGCAGTTTATCCGAGTTTTGAAAATTTCGTTGATCACAGAATTTCTCACCACAGAGCGTGAGAAATTTCTGATCAGCGTGAGGGCGTGAGAGTTTGCTTGAGGACGTGATTCTCACGCTCAAAGTGTGAGAGTTGGCAGCCCTGTGTTACGTAAACTGTTGGGACTGAAGGCAGATAAATCCCCAGGGCCTGATGGTCAGCATCCCAGAGTACTCAAGCAGGTGGTCCGAGAAATCGTGGATACATTGCTGATCATTTTCCAATGTACTCTCGACTCTGGATCAGTTCCTGCAGACTGGAGGGTAGCAAATGTAACCCCACTTATTAAGAAAGGGGAGAGAGAGAAAACGTAAATGTATAGACCAGTTAGCCTTACATCCGTAAAGGGGAAGATTCTGGAGTCGATTATTAAAGATGTAATAGCAGCGCATTAGCAAAGCAGTGACAGGATCTGTCAAAGTCAGCATGGATTTATGAAGGGGAAATCATGATTGACTAATCTTCTGGAATTTTTTGAGGACGTAACAAGTAGAATGGATAAGGAGAGTCAGTGGATGTGGTGTGCCTGGGCTTTCAAAAGGCCTTTGACAAGGTCAAACGCAAGAGATTAGTGTGCAAAAGTAGAGCACATGGTATAGGGGGTAGGGTATTGACATAGATAGAAAACTGGTTTGGCGGACAGTAAGCAAAGAGTGGGAATTAACGGGTTCTTTTCAGAATGGCAGGCAGTGACTAGTGGGGTGCCGCAAGGCTCAGTGCTGGGATCCCAGTTAATTACAATATACACATTAACGATTTAGATGAAGGAATTAAATGTAAGATCTCCAAGTTTGCGGATGACACAAAGCTGGGTGGCAGTGTGAGTTGCGGGGAGGATGCTGTGAGGCTGCAGGGCGACGGGTTGGGTGAGTGGGCAGATGCAATATAATGTGGATAAATGTGAGGCTATCCACTTTAGTGCCAAGAACAGGAAGGCAGATTATTATCTGAATGGTATCAGATTAGGAACAGGAGAGGTGCAACGAGACCTGGGTGTGCTTGTACATTAATCACTGAAATAAAGCATGCACGTACAGCAGGCAATGAAGAAAGCTAATGGCATGTTGGCCTTAATTTCGAGAGGATTTGAGTTTAGGAGCAAGGAGGTCCTACTGCAGTGAGACCACACCTGGAGTATTGTGTGCAGTTTTGGTCTCCTAATTTGAGGAAGGATATTATTGCTATTAAGGGAGTGCAGCATAGGTTCACCAGGTTAATTCCCGGGATGGCGGGACTGACATATGATGAAAGAATGGGTCGACTGGGCTTGTATTCACTGGAATTTAGGATGAGAAGGGTTATAGAAACATATCAAATTCTTAAGGGATTGGACAGGGTAGATGCAGGAAAAATGTTCCCCACGTTGGGGGAGTCCAGAACCAGGGGTCACAGTTTCAGAATAAGGGGTAGGCCATTTAGTACTGAGATGAGGAAAAATGTCTTCACCCAGAGAGTTGTGAATCTGTGGAATACTCTGCCATATAAGGCAGTGGAGGCCATTTCAATGGATGTTTTCAAGAGAGAGATAGATTTAGCTCTTAGGGCTAAAGGTATCAAGGGATATGGGGGGGGAAGAGCAAGACTAGGGTACTGAAGAAGGGTTTCGGCCCGAAACGTCACCTATTTCCTTCGCTCCATAGATGCTGCTGACCCGCTGAGTTTCTCCAGCATTTTTGTGTACCTTCGATCTTCCAGCATCTGCAGTTCCTTCTTGAACACAATACTGATTTTAGATGATCAGCCATGATCATATTGAATGGCGGTGTTGGCTAGAAGGGCCACATGGCCTACTCCTGCACCTATTTTTCTGTTTTTATCTTTGTAGACCTGCACCAGACAGATCCAAATTTCCCTCTGAGTTTTCCTTGCAAACCACGTAATTGGGTCACTACCATCGTCAAAGATCAGCTAAGTGTTGCTGATGGTCAGTACCAACCCTATTCAAATTTTGTGAACAGTACTTTATAAATATGTAATTATTTAAGTAGGTGTATTATTTAAGTCTGAAGTGCATTGGCTGAAGAAGGGTGTCGACCTGAAACATCACCCATTACTTCTCTCTTGACATACTGCCTGTTTCGCTGAGTTACTCCAGCTTTTTGTGTCTATCTTCTATTGTTTAAGAAAACGTAATTATCTTAATACAAGTCAGAGCGGCACGGTTCACAGTGGTAGAGTTGCTGCCTTACAGCAGAAGACACCAGAGTTCGATTCTGACTATGGGTGCTGTCTGTACAGAGTTTGTATGTTCTCCCCGAGGCAGCGTGGGTTTTCTCCCAAGTGGGTGCTCGGGTTTCCCCCCGCACTCCAAAGATGTACAGGTTTGTAGATTAATTGGCTTTGGTTAAAAAAAAAAGATAAATTGTCCCTAGTGTGTAGGATGGTGCTAGTGTGTAGGGATCGCTGGTCTAGGGTCCTGTCACCTCTGGACATGGAGGGGCTGGGCTAGTGTAACAGCCTCTTAAACGTTTCACTTATGGAATGTTTAGGGATGAAACATTAGGGATCTTGATGAAAGCTTCTCACAGGGTCTGTGAATGCAAAGGAAGGACTTGCACAGACCTTTGCAGAGATATTTGCATCTGTAGCCACAGGTAGCCCCAGAAGACTGGTGGATGACAATTGTTATACTGTTATCTAAGAATGACAGCAAGGACAGGGAACTACAGGCCAGTGAGCCCAATGTCAGTGATGGAAAAGTTGTTGGAAGGGATTCTGCAGGGACAGCATCTACATTTGGATAGGCAGTGACTGATTTGAGATAGTCAGCACAGCTTTGTGTGAGAAATCATATCTCCAGCGCTTTCTTGAAGACCTCATCAGTGGGTTGAGGGAAGAGCATTGGACATTTTCAACATGGACTTTGTGGCCTTTGACAAGGTCTCACGTGGTAGGCTAGTCTGGTAGGTTAGGTCACATGGAACCCCTGGTGAGCTAGTCAACTGGTGTCAAAATTGGTATAACAGTGGTTTTGAACCACTTGTAGAAACCATTTGCTGAGGGTTTGGATTCACATATAGATCAGGCTGGTAAGGAAGGTGCTTTCCCTTTCTTAAAGTGTTTAATGACCACTGTTACTGATACTAGCTTTAAATGTCAAACATATTTAGTTACTTGAATTTAAATTCTCTAATGTTTGTGGTGGGATTTGAATCCCTGTTTCTGTACTAACTAGGCTTCTGGAGCACTAGTTCATTAATGTAACCGCAGTAATACTATAATCAGAAACTGTATCGCATTTTGCATAAAGGTGATGTGACAAAGGCAGGTCGCTTCATCCAAGCACCTGCTTCTTTGGTGATATAGATTTCTTAATTATACAATTCTGCATCTAATTTGAAACAAGTTTGAACTTGCTGCATGGTCCTCTCAATAAATACTATTCCAATTGAATCCCACCATTATTATCCTTGCATTAAGCTGCTTAAAGCCTCAATCGCACATTCCAGCAAAATCAATCCTTCCAAGTCAGCCTTGGATCAGCCATGAGTCCATCATCTAGAAACAGTCTCCTGATTCGACATTTCTTACTCAACTAAAACAATCAACTGATTTTTTTTGTCCATTTTTTATTCGATTTGAGTATTTATTGGAGATGTAATGCACTGGAACTTTGATTTTCATTATTTATTCATTAAATTGTTTAGTTGGCTGAGAGAGTAATCACTCAAAATAGCCATTACTTTTTTTTAATATATATATTTCTCACACTTTTTAATAAGTTCATAGGTTTATAATATCTTGCATGGCCAATCAGATAACTGGATTATGACAAACTGCGTGGCTAGTCAATAAAAATAATAAATCGGCAGGGTTTAAAATATTTACTGTTATGAGATAAGAATCCATTTAAGAGCACTTTGATAAATTAATTGATTGAAAGATATAGCAAGGAAACAGGCCCTTCAGCCCACTAAGTCCATGCTGATTACCAATCGCCTGTTCCATGGGATTAGCTTTCATGGGACATCACCACAGTACCATCCCTTGGCCATGAAGGCCATACAGTGTACTGAGTCTGGAGAGTTGCTACACACCTGGAACAAAGGTGGCACTGTGGCGCAGCTGGTAGAGCTCCTGTCTCCAAATGCTGGAGACTGGGGTTCGACCCCATACTCAGATACCGTCAGTGTAGAGTTTGCACGTGGGTTTCCTCCCGGTGCTGCGGTTTCCTCCCACATCCCAGAGACGTGCGGATGCGTCGGTCAATTGGCCTCTGTAAATTATCCCTGGTGTGTAGGATGCGAAAGTGGGATGACGTACAGTAGAACCAGTGTGAACGGCTGATCAATGTGGCCTTTTACATGCTGTATCTTTCAGTCAATCAGCAAGAAAGGCACTATCAATTTACTGGAAACAATGAAGAATAATGTTCCCCTGAGTTCCTGCGAAGTACAAGTATCTACAATTTGACTCAATTTCTGCAATTCTTCTTAGTAACAGGAAACTTTATCTTGTAACCAATCCTCTTAACTCAGCAGTAAGTACAATGCTGATCCTTCTTAAACTCCCGTTTTGAAGATGCCAGTGTGTATAGACCCTTACCTGTACCATATAGCACAATGCCTACTCTACTCAACAATACAATGGCACAGCCTGAAGGCTCAGCATTGTACTTACGGCTTCCGAGGTTCAGAGGCAGGTGTTCAGTATCCAAAGAAACACAGCACCTTCACGAAGCAAACTAACCTAACCTAGCCAAATTTTTTTTTTTTTACAATGTATTACCAGCTAACCCTGCATTGAGTTTGTTGGAAAGGCAGTCGCGGCCCTTATCAAAAACATCATGTCAACAATGTAATTGCCTTGTAACATCTTATATCAGCAAGAAGGTGTAGGAGTTGAAAACCGGCACCTCAGAAGCGGTTTCTTCCCAACAACCACCAGGTTATTAAACACGACAATTAACAACTGAACTCCGACCTACAAAACTGGGGACTTTGGTCTTTTGTTTTGTATTAAAATAGTTTTTTAATTTAACTTTGTTTGTGTGTTTTTTAATAAGTTATCATATACTTATTAAAAGTCTGATCTTGTACGTGTGTATCTATGTGTATATGTGGTTGTCTTTACATCTTCACAAAAACACTACGCAGTAGCGATTACATTTTTACATATTCCGAATGACATTTTTCCCCCATCGAGGCCAGGATCACCTTATCTGAAAATGTTATGCTTTATTTCTCGATTTATTCTCGACATTACTGATTAAAAGTCTAAAAAAGTCAAAAGACTTTGAAATTAAAACCACCAGCTTCAACTGATGACGTCACAATGGCTCTGCTAGCAGTGAACACCCTCAGTGAAGATTTCATCCTATATTTGACACATTATTCGCGATTAAGGCTTTTAAAATGCCAACTTTTACAAGATTTTTACATATTCTGATTCACATTTTCCCCTCTTGGCAGAGATCACTTTCACTGAACATTTTATGCTTTATTTCTCGACTTATTACTGATTAAAGTAAAAAAAAACAAAATACCATGAATTTCAAAACGACCAGCTTCAACTGATGACGTCACAATGGCAGCTTCGACTGATGATGTCACAATGGATAGACTAGCAGGGGGAGGGCGAATTGCTATTGCAACACTCAGGGCAAGTGCAATTGGATTTTTTTTAAAAGAGAACTGCTGAGGGAGGCAAGGGGAGTGCTGGAATCTTACGTTGGGGGAACGGCTTGAGTTCGAGGACCAGACCTCCCGTGGGGGCTACGGGAAGGGAACGGGTGCGTTGAGCGAGCAGACCCAAATATTGTGTTTATAGACCTGTTGCTCTGCTGCAAGCATGAATTTTATTGTTCTGTTTCAGTGCAATTAAACTCTCCTGACTCACTTGTTATATGAGACACTTTACCTGGAAATTCGTTGACACAACATTGTTTTTTCTTCAGTGACCCTCTCCAGGTTATTTCTTATCATTGTGAATATTTGACTGTGCATTTCCAAATACAAGACACTGCTAAACTCCAACACACAGGAAGGTGCGTTCTCCATTCAATGGTACTTTGGGATTGCAGGAGAACTAGGAGACATTGTTTTTAGGTCTATCGTTAGGTTATTCCAGGATAATAGGATGGTTCCAATGCAACACTGGACAGGATGCTCAACAGATCAGCAAATGACTCATCTTTATCCTTTGGATTGATAATATTTTACCAAATTCCAATGTCAATCCCGATCATTCCACCAAAAATAAACAAAGCGATGGTCCCCAATTAATGGATTAACTGGTTTATTGATTGAAAGATACAGGATGCCCATTGAGTCCATACTGATCATTGATCACCTCTTCATACGAGTTCTATGTGATCCTACTTTCTCATCCTCTCCCTACTCATCAGGAGTAAGAAAGAACTACAGATGCTGGTTTAAATCGAAGGTAGACACAAAATGCTGGAGTAACTCAACGGTACAGGCAGCATATCTGGAAAGAAGGAATGGGTGACGTTTCGGGTCCGAAACGACACCCATTCCTTCTCTCCAGAGATGCTGCCGTTCCCGCTGAGTTACGGCAGCATTTTGTGTCTACCCTACTCATTAGGGGCATCTTACAAAAGCCAATCAAACTACAACCCATTATCTCAAAAAAGAATCAGCTCTCCATGGTCATTAATGATTTATTTGTAATACTCAAGACAGAAAAAGCTGCGGCAAGCCTAATGGTCAAAATACCTTTCATGTAAAGGCTACCAGAGGAATAGGAACCAGAATTCACAGAGAGTAATGGGACCATAAAAAAATTTCCATCAGTCATTGAATTTAGAACTAAATTCCACTAAGCTATGCCACAGGTATTGGAATTCAATAAACTTATTGCCTTGTATTTCTTTATTTTGTTTATTTGTGGACAAGTGGTACATATTTCTATGAAAAAAAGTGCTGGAGTAAGTCAGCATCTTTGGGTGGGTCAGGCAACATTTGTGGAGGGAATTGACAGACAATGTTTTGGGTTGGGATGCTTCTCTTAGTCTGAAAATAGGTCAGAGCCTGAAATGTAGTCTGTCCATTCCCTCCACAGATGCCGCCTGACCCACCGGGTTCCTCCAGCACTGTATTTTTGCTCAAGATTTCAGCATCTGATGCTTCTTTTGACTCCCATGTATATTTTTCTCACGTCTTTGGTCATGATCTATTTCTGCCGCAGAGCTTTCCATAAGACATAGGAGTAGAATTAGGCGATTCAACCCTTCGAGGCTACTCCACCATTCAATTGTGGCTGATCTACTTTTCCCTCTCAATCCCATTCTCCTCTCTTCTCCCAGTAACTTCTGACACTCTTCCTAATCAAGAATCTATCAATCTCCACTTTAACAATATCTAATGTCTTATGCCCCTGTCCCACTTAGGAAACCTGAACGGAAACCTCTGGAGACTTTGCGCCCCACCCAAGGTTTCCGTGCGGTTCCCAGAGGTTCCCGGAGGTTTTTGTCAGTCTCCCTACCTACTTCCACTGCCTGCAACCTCCGGCAACCACCTGCAACCTCCGGGAACCGACCGGAAACCTTGGGTGGGGCGCAAAGTCTCCAGAGGTTTCCGTTCAGGTTTCCTAAGTGGGACAGGGGCATAAGCCTCCACAGCTGTCTGTGATAATGAAGTCCACAGATTCACCAGCCTCTGGCTAAAGAAATTACTCCTCATCTCCATTCTAAAGGTACGTCCTTTTATTCTGAAGCTGTGCTCTCTGGTTCTAAACTCTCCCATTACTGGAAACATTCTTTCCATGTCCACTCTATCTAGGCCTTTCGTTAACAGTAGGTTTCAATGACATCCCCATCATCCTTCTAAACTCTAGTGGGGACATACCAGCCTGTTTCCTATGATCCAAACCTGTGGCAGAGCAGCAAGAGGTTATATGGGAAGCGGCAAATACACGCATGGCACCACACAGATCAGTTAATTGATCACACTAAATTTAATGATGCATAAAGGTGGTTCACCATTAAATTCCCTCAATGGTTACACACTTTTATTGGTCTCAGTGTTGCTTTCAGTCATCTCAGCTATATCTAGCTACTGGTTACCTAGTCCATAGATTCTGGAAAAACAAATGCAAAGTAAAAGATTTGATAAAAAGCAATAAAGTAGGGGGTGGGGCAAAGCCTACATTGATCCAACCCGACTCGAAACGTCGCCTGCAAGATTCACTCCCCATATCATGGCCGTCCGAAGGGGGGGGGGGGGGGTGCGTTGGGTGCGACCGCACCCCCCTTTTTCCCCCCTAAGAAAAAATCACAAAAAAAATAAAATTAAATTTAAAAATAAATAAATAAATAAATTTAAAAATCGGGGGGAATAAAATTAACGTTTCCGCTTTGAAAATGGCCAGTTCTCTGTTCTCCCGTCGCCGGGCAAGAGTGGCTGAATCTGAACCCAACGGCTGTAACCCCAACACCAGACGCCACTGTGGCGGAGCCCGTTCCCCTCGCCTCCCCCCGCCGCCGGGGCCCAAGCGATCTTCCCCCCACACCACCCCCGCTGACCCCCACTGAGCACACGCCACCCCCGCTGGGCTCATGCCACCCCCGCTGGGCCCACGCCACCCCCGCTGGGCCCACGCCACCCCCGCTGGGCTCATGTCACCCCCGCTGGGCCCACGCCACCCCCGCTGGGCCCACGCCACCCCCGCTGACCTCCGCTGGGTCCACGCCACACTCGCTAACCCCCGCTGGGTCCATGCCACCCTCGCTGACCCCCGCTGGGCCCACGCCACCCCCGCTGGGTCCACGCCACCCTCGCTGACCCCCGCTGGGTCCACGCCACCCCCCATGGGTCCACGCCACCCTCTCTGACCCCTGCTGGGCCCACGCCATCCCTGCTGGGCCCACGCTACCCCCGCTGGGCCCACGCCACCCTCCGCTGGGCCCACGCCACCCCCCGCTGGGCCCACGCCACCCCCCGCTGGGCCCACGCCACCCCCACTGGGGGCAAATATGCGTCAAGCCGATAGCCTAATCGTTAAAGAGTTAAAAGAGAAGTTCTGAGAAGTACTCTGAGAAGTTGAGGAGCAAGTTCTCAGCTAATGACTCTTCTTCAGTTTGGAAGGGCATGCAAGAAATTACCAGCTATAATAGGAAAGCCCACCGCTCTTTGAACAATCGTCAGCTGACGAACGACCTAAATGAGTTTTAATGCAGGTTTGAAAATCAGAAACGTAACCCTGGTATCCCTTCCCCAACAAACACAGCCAGACCCTAGTCTGCAAAGAATGGACCCTGCACCCTCTCCTTCCCATTCACCACTTCACACCTACTTAAGGCAAGACTCCAGTATGAAAAGAGTGGACCTTTTCCCACCCCAACCAACACTTCACACCCACTCACAGCCTGACCTCAGTCTGCAAAGACTGGGGCCTTCTACACCCACCCCACTCCAATCACCACTTCACATCCAATTACTCATTTTTAACCAGTCCCTGCTTGCTTCAAAACTCCACTATTGTCCCTGTACCCAAAAAGGTAAGGATTACTGGTCTTATTGACTACAGGCAGGTTGCACTGACCTCTGTAGTCATGAAGACTCTTGAAAGGCTTGTGCTGGCCAAGCTGAAAAATATCACAATCCCTCTGCTGGACCATCTGCATTTTGCATATTGGGCCAATAGATCTGTGGATGATGCAGTCAATCTGGGCCTGCACTTCATCCTCCAGCACCTAGACCGCCAGGGAACCTATGCGAGGATTTTGTTTTATTGATTTTAGCTCTGCAATCAACACCATTGTGCCAGAGCTACTACGCTCCAAACTTTCTGAGTTGACTGTGCCTGTACCCCTCTGTCGGTGGATCACCAGCTTTCTGACAGATAGGAAGCAGCATGTGAGGTGGGAAAGCATATCTCGGACCCGCAAACGCTCAGCATAGGAGCACCGCAAGATGCGTACTCTCCCCTCTCCTCTACTCTCGCCACACCAATGACTGCACCTCCACAGACACCTCTGTCAAGCTTCTCAAGTTTGCGGATGACACAATCCTGATTGGACTGATCCAGGGTGTGGATCTCTGTACTCTTTTCAGTTTGACATCTTTCCTATAACATGGTGCCCAGAACTGAACACAATATTCTAAATGCGGTCTCACCAAAGTCTTATGCAACTGCAACATGACCTCCCAACTTCTATACTCAATACTCTGACTGATGAGGGCCAAAGTGCCAAAATACGTTTTGACCACCTGATATACCTGCGACACGACCTTCAAGGAACCATGCAACCATCAACCATTCCTCTGCCCACCTGGCTAATTGATCCAGATCCTGCTGCAATCTTTCACAACCATCTTCACTATCTGCTAAACCACTCAGTTCTGTATCATCAGCAAACTTGCTAATCTTGCCCTGTTCTGTGACGTTTCACAGAGTGCTGGAGTAACTCAGCGGGCCAGGCTGAGTAGAGAAGTTGGGAGATCATGTTGCAATTGCATAAGAAGTTGGTGAGGCCGCATTCAGAGTATTGTGTTCAGTTCTGGGCACCATGTTATAGGAAATATGTCATCAAACTGGAAAGGGTACAATGAAGATTTATGAGGATGTTGCCAGGACTAGAGAGCCAGAGCTATAGGGAGAGGTTGAGTGGGCTGGGGTTCTATTTCATGGAGCACAGGAGGATTAGGCTGGGTGAGTGGGCAAATGCATGGCAGATGCAGTATAATGTGGATAAATGTGAGGTTATCCACTTTGGTGGCAAAAACAGGAAAGTAGACTATTATCTGAATGGTGGCCGATTAGGAAAGGGGGAGATGCAACGAGACCTGGGTGTCATGGTACACCAGTCATTAAAAGTAGGCATGCAGGTGCAGCAGGCAGTGAAGAAGGCGAATGGTATGTTAGCATTCATAGCAAAAGGATTTGAGTATTGGAGCAGGGAGGTTCTACTGCAGTTGTACAGGGTCTTGGTGAGACCACACCTGGAGTATTGCGTACAGTTTTGGTCTCCTAATCTGAGGAAAGACATTCTTGCCATAGGCAGTACAGAGAAGGTTCACCAGACTGATTCCTGGGATGTCAGGACTTTCATATGAAGAAAGACTGGATAGACTCGGTTTGTACTCGCTAGAATTTAGAAGATTGAGGGGGGATCTTATAGATACTTACAAAATTCTTAAGGGGTTGGACAGGCTAGATGCAGGAAGATTGTTCCCGATGTTGGGGAAGTCCAGAACAAGGGGTCACAGTTTAAGGATAAGAGGGAAATCTTTTAGGACCGAGATGAGGAAAACATTTTTCACACAGAGAGTGGTGAATCTCTGGAATTCTCTGCCACAGAAGGTAGTTGAGGCCAGTTCATTGGCTATATTTAAGAGGGAGTTAGATGTGGCACTTGTGGCTAAAGGGATCAGGGGGTATGGAGAGAAGGCAGGTACAGGATACTGAGTTGGATGATCAGCCATGATCATATTGAATGGCGGTGCAGGCTCGAAGTGCCGAATGGCCTACTCCTGCACCTATTTTCTATGTTTCTATGTTTCTGTGAGGGATGATCTAATAGAGGTGTATAAAATCATGATTTGAATAGATATGGTTGAGTCTTTTGCCCAGAGTAAGTGAATCGAGGAGCAGAGGACATAAGTTTAAGGTGAAGGGCAAAAGATTTAATAGGAATCTGTGGGGTATGTTTTTCACACAAAGGGTGGTAGGTGTATGGAACAGGTACATGGATAGGACAGGTTCGGAGGGATATGGATCAAACGTGGGCAGGTGGGACTAGTGCAGATGGGACATGCTGGGCCGAAGGGCCTGTTTCCACACTATCACTCTATGACTATCTTTCCCTCTCAAACCCATTCTCCTGCCTTCTCCTCATTACCTCTGACACCTGTATCAATCAAGAATCTATCAATCGCCTCCTGAAAAATGTCCATTGACTTGACCTCCACAGCTGTCTGTGGCAATGAATTCCACAGTTCACCACCCTCTGACTTAAGAAATTCCTGCTCGTCTCCTTCCTAAAGGAATGTCTTATAATTCTGAGGCTGTGGCCACTGGTCCTAGACTCTCCCACTAGTGGAAACATCCTCTCCAAATCCACTCCATCCAGGTATTTACCAGGCTGGGACAGACGGCTACAGCTCCACACCGTGTCCCAAAGCTTGTGACCTGTCCTGCATCACCCAAGGCAGCAGAGATGTTATAGGAGAAGGCAAGCACCGTAACAAAGTAGCTCACGATGGTTTGGGTAACATTCAGGAATGTCTATGCATGGCACATCATGAATATTACTGAAGAACGGTCTTGACCCGAAATATAATCTATACCTTTTCTCCAGAGATGCTGCCTGACCCGCTGAGTTACTCCAGCACTCTGTGACATGTCACCTATCCATGTTCTCCACAGATGCTGCCTGACCCGCTGAGTTACTCCAGCACTCTGTGAAACGTCGCCTATTTATATTCTCCGCAGATGCTGCCTGACCCACTGAGTTACTCCAGCTCTTTGTGACTATTTTCCCTTCACCCATCTGCCCAAGCCCACTCTCCCCCCTCCTTTCCTATGCTCCTTTCCACCCATAAACCTCTCATTACCTTTACATTTCACTCCTCTTTCAAATCTGCTCTACTTATACATGCATTTTTCTTCTTCACTTTTTAGTCATGGAATGATGCAGTGTGGAAACAGGCCCGTCAGCCCAACTTGCCCACACCGACTGACATGTCCCATCTAAACTAGTCCCACTCACACGCGTTTGGCCCATATATCCATCTAAATCTGTCCTATCCATGTACGTGTCCAAATGTCTCTTAAACATTAGGATAGTCCCAGCCTTAACTACCTCCTCTGGCAGCTCATTACATACACCCAGCACCCTTTGTGTGAAAAAGCTACCTCTCAGGTTCCTGTTAATTTCTGAAATATTGGTCATAAATTTCGTGCAAAAATGCTCCAAAATAAGGCTCAGAATGCATCAGAGAGCATCTAAAACCCCTGAGCTTCCAAGGCCCTTAAGCGTGCCCTGGGCCCTGGCATCGAGGGACTTCATGCTTCGCGCTCGTGATGTGCACAGCGCGCACATTATTTCACATTAAGTTTTTTGTAATCCTGTCATGCCACCCCCCTTTTTGAAAAACTTCATACGGGCCTGCATATACTGCCAGACCCGCTGAGTTCCTCCAGCACTTTGTGTTTTCCTGCAAGTGATAGGTAGATACAGGCAATTGGGGGTGGTGGGGAGGGGGGGGGGGGTGGCGTGGGGGCAGTTATTGGCAGGTGGATGGGATAAGTGACAAAGAGTAGAGATGAAAAGGAGAGAAAATGGTCAGATATGAAGAGAATAGGAAACGTAAAGTGATACATAAAGCCGGAGGGAGGTACATAAGTCTGAAGGTGACTGGGGAGAGGGGAAAGAGGGGAGGGAAATGAAAGGAAATTATGGGACCCAGAGATGGGAGATTGTTGTACAGAGAGCTAGAGTGACTAGGACAGTGGTCAAAAAAGTCAGTGCATCTGGGGGGGGGGGGGGGGGGGGGGGGGGCTTCCATTGTGGATTTTTGGAACCTTTTCAGATTATCCAAAGAGGAGATTGCATTCAGTGAATTACTTTTGGAATAACATTTAATGAGGAGGAAATGAACTTTGCTGCGGAGGCAAAGATTCTGATTTCAGAGAATGTCGGGTCTTGTAACAAAGTATACTGCAAACTAAAAATGACAGCAAATTAAGTTAGTTTATTTATTGCTGTTCCACTACTTCCATTAATTGCCAGCAGCTGTACAACCTCCCCAGGCAAATTGATAATCAACCAATTCCAAAAGCCAAGTAACACATCCTCAGCGCAGGATATCAGTGCTCAATACTCCTAGCACATACACACAAAACATTGGGGAAGAAATCTCTAGCAAGACCAGCATTTACTGCTCATCTCTTATTGCCCTGAGGCAGCGGAAACTCACTTTTCTGAATTACCTCTTTCCGATTAGCCCGAATGGTCAGCGAGTATTGAACGCAGCAACAATGAAGGAACGATGGTTTATGCCCAAGTACAAAGGATTACAGGGATGTAATTAGAAAGAATTAGATTCCTTTATTGTCATTCAGACCTTTTGGTCTGAACGAAATTATGTTGCCTGCAGTCATACACAGAACCAATAAAAACAAAACATACAATAAACACAAATTAAACATCCACCACAGTGAGTTCACCAAGCACATCCTCACTGTGATGAAGGCAAAGTCTTATAGGCCTTTCTCACGGGCGACTTGACGCAAGATGTAACCAGAGTAAAGTGGTCGTGGTCTAGCACGATATCACACGATATAACGGGGGGTAGATAAAGAGTTCCCACGGGTACTCGGCATTTCTGTTATTTGTGCGAGTGACTTGTCCGTCTCCTGAGCTTTCCCGTTAAATCTTGAATGAACATTGTGAACTGTGAAGTGTTGATAAATCATCACGTGGCACAAATGATGTCACTTTTTTTTTCACACACTATAAATATCCTCCCTTGGTTGAATTGGCTCATTTGGAGACATGCCTGTACCAAGTAGTTTCGAGTACAGGATGGTGGTGTTTTTCATTGACGCGATGTATGCAGCAGCCCTCTATGTGAATCGAGGACGCTTGCGTGAAGGCAGAAGGGTGAGATTAATTAAAAAGAGAATTAAGAGGAAGAGGTAGCCGACCACAGGAACACTACTGCATGTTAGCAGACATGCATAGAAAATAAGCTGATAATAATGTCCCGTTGTAATCCTGCTTACTTCTCTTTGTTTCACTTTCTAGTGTTGTCCTCTGAAAAGTGCTTCCTATAAGATGGTCATCCGCAAAACCTGCCATTTAGCACATTGCATTGTCCCTTTTATTGCCTGAGTTTAGGCTTGTTGCGGAGGTTAATGAATAGAATCTGTTTTTAAAAATCTAGCGTGCCTCATTTGTTGATTTTCATGTTTGCGAAGCCCTTTTTTAGACAAATGTTGTTTGGTGTGATGCACCTTCTCTCAATATGTGCAAGAAGTCGTCTTTTTATATTGTCAAATAGGAATAAAGACTTTGTCTCACATTGACCGTGATGATTGTCTTATTTAATTATCTACTGAGAGGTGAAACATTCAAACATTTAAATAGCTCAGCAATTGATGGACATGAACACTCAAAAATGAAAAAGAATGAAAATGTGATTATATCACCTCCCTTCAACTATTTTGTGTTTCAGCATGAGAGGGATTATAACATTAGAGACATTCATCTTGTAGTGATGTGTTAATGAAGAATTGCAGACATCAATCTGATAGTAAAAAATATATTTATTTAACAATGAGGTAAACAAGCACTGACAATCAAACTGCTGAGTTAAAAGCTTTATCACACTTCAGGCTATAATAAAATGTGGAGCCTCCAACAGAAACAAAGTAATGCCCAAGAGGAAAAAACACACATTAACATAAGGACTCTAGATGTCACACCAAATGGTGAGTGGCCAACAACTAAAATAAACTAAAACTCACCTTCTGTCCCCTCTGTCCAGCTTCCGGGTTCACCGTTCGCAGGAGTTCCCACGGTAACCGCAAGAGTTATTACGGATATCGCACTGGCCACTACGTCCATATAATGTTTCAATGATCAACCACAAGTGTACAAGTCACTCTTGGAGAAATTCAAGCTTGCTTGAATTTTCTCCCGAGTCGACAAGTTATACGAGTACCTGCCGTTAGCGCCACGGTGGTCCACGGTGGTCCACGAATGCCGTACGGTTATCGTACGAGGTTCCCACGATGTTCAACTCTGGTTCCCTCCTGCGTCAAGTCGCCCCGTGAGAAAGGCCTATTATTCTCCGTCTCTTCCCTCCTTGTTCTCCCTCTGCGCTGAGGAGATCGATCCAGGCTGGAGATGTCGCCCTCCAGTCCAGCGGACCTCCGTGGTGATGTCGCCGCCGCCGAAAGCCGGAACGCCGTCTCCGCTCCGAGACGGCCCGCCACAGCATCAGCTCCGGGCAGCCGCCCCAGCTCCAGGCCGCCGCACCAGCCCCGGGTCCCGCAGTCTCCGCTCGGGGCCACCGCCCCAGCTCCGAGTCCCGCAGTCTCCGCTCCGGGCCGCCGCCCCAGCTCCGGGTCCCGCAGTCTCCGCCCCGGGCCGCCGCCCCGGCTCCGGGTCCCGCAGTCTCCGCTCCGGGCCACCGCCCCAGCTCCGGGTCCCGCAGTCTCCGCTCCGGGCCGCCGCCCCAGCTCCGGGTCCTGCAGTCTCTGCTCCGGGCCGCCGCCCCAGCTCCGGGTCCCGCAGTCTCCGCTCCGGGCAGCCGCCCCAGCTCCGGGTCCCGCAGTCTCAGCTCCGAGCCCCGCTGCATCAGCTCCAGGCCGCCGCCGAAAGCCAGAACGCCGCACCAGCAAGTCGGGCCACCGCTGCCTCAGCCCCGAAGACGGCCAGCCTCTCGTTGGTGAGTCCTGGCTGGCTCTGCCTCCAGAGCCTCGGGGTCGGTCGCAGGTTGGAGGCCGCCAGCTCCGCCATTAGGCCTCAGAGCAGACGGAGGCAGAGAAGGGGGATACGACACGAAAAAGTCGCATTCCCCCGAAGGAAGAGACAGAGAACATGTTCCCCCCCCTCCCCAAACACAACCCAACAAACTAAAACTTAACCAAAACAAGACAAAAAAAACAACAGAAAAAAGTAAAGACAGACGGACTGCAGGCGAGCCGCAGCTGTTAACAGCGCCGCCACTTCCGGAATGTAATGCAGTGGCTCTAAGGCTCTGGGCGTACCTTATTTGGAGCAGTTTTCAGCCCCATATCGGTGGAAGGATGTGCTGGCATTGGAGAGGGTCCAGAAGAGGTTTACGAGAATTATCCCGGGAATGACTGGGTTAACACCTGGTAAGCGTTTGACAGCACTCGGTTTGTGCTCACTGGAGTTTAGAAGGATGGGGGGACCTCATTGAAATTTACTGAATAGTGAAAGGTCTCGATAGAGTGAACATGGAGAGGATGTTTCCACTAGTGAGTCCTGGCTGCTGCGGCCCGACCCCCGGAGATTCGGTGGCTGCAACTGCGGGTCTGGCGGACGGCGGCACCGGGAGCCCGCGGGTCCCTGGAGGGAGACCGCTTTTCGGGGCTTCCGCAACGGCGACTTCTCCCGCCCGAGTTGCGGGGTTGAAGAGCTCCTGGAGCGGGGCCTTACAGCAGCGCCCCGCGCGGCTTGGAATGGTGGCGGGTCTCTGCGAGCGCACGCCGGGTGCCCCAACACCAAGACCCGGTGCGCGACCTTGCATTACCCCGCGTGGCTTTAATCGCCACGGGACAATCGCCATCGCCCGCCGGGGGCTTTGACTTTGACTCTGACATCGGGGGGGGGGAGTGCAGTGGAGAGAGAAGTTTTTTTGGCCTTCCATCACAGCAATGTGATGGATGTTTATGTAAATCATGTTGTGTCTTGGGTCTATTTGTTTGTAATGTATGGCTGCAGAAACGGCATTTCGTTTGGACCTCAAGGGGTCCAAATGACAATAAATTGTATTGTATTGTATTGTAGTGGGAGCGTCTAGGACCAGAGGGCACAGCTCCAAATAAAGGGACATACCTTTACAAAGGAGGTGAGGAATTTCCTTAGTCAGAGGGTGATGAATCATTGGTTATTGTTAAGGCAGAGATTGAGAGATTCTTGATTAGTAATGGTGTCAAGGTTCATTTCACTTGCACTTTATGTGCAATGCGACAAAAAAAAAACGTATTGTATTGTAAGGGTTATGGGGAGAAGGCAGGAGAATGGGCTTAAGATGGAAAGATAGATCATGCATGATTGAATGGAGTTGACTCAATGAGCCGAATGGCCTAATTCTGCTCCTGTGACTTATGAACTCGTGGTTAACATAAAATACAACTCAGAACCAAACCTGCAAGTGATACTGCACTCACAACTGTACATACTCAGCGTATTCCAAAGATGCCTCCAAAAATCAAGCCCATCTTGGATCTATGCATGAAAAACATGTGCACGTGACATTCTAATATGTCATAATTTAGTTTCTGGATATGCACCACAAAATGATTGGTCCTCAGGGAGCCTCCCAGTACTTTATGGTCCTCAATTTCCTTGAAATCTACGCAGGCAATAAATAACACTCTGACCCCCATGGAGGTGTCTAAGGGTCATTAAAGATAGGCGAGTTACTACTAGAGCCCTCATCAAGCCCAGTCAGCCATGTTTTCATGACAAGTCTCCCATTTCACCCAAAGCCCAGTACTAATGTTAAATGAAGCTCAATCCAGCTAATTCGCATTCCTGGTTTTATGACTAATCTACTTCAAACAATCTTTTATTTCCCACCTTAATAATGGCATAAGGGTGGCATAGTTATTGCCAATGAGCGCCAGAGACCCAGATTTGATCCTGACTCCAGGTACTGTCTGAACGGAGCTTGCACGTTCTCCCTGTGACCGTGTGGGTTTTCTCCAGGTGCTCCGGTTTCCTCCCACACTCCAAAGACATGCAGGTTTGTAGGTAAATTGGCTTCCGTAAATTGTCCCTACTGTGTAAGATAGAATGAAGATACCGGGTGATCACTGGTCGGCATGGACTTGGAGGGCCGAAGGGCCTATTTCCCCACTCTGTATCTCTAAAGTCTAATTTCAGTTCACATGAAGCTGTACCTAAAATTCTCAAACAACTGCACTTTTGACGATCACAAACCGCTCAGCTGATCGGATACAAACAAGGAGTCCGATACAAATCACAGAACTACTTTTAGTTTCTTTGGGCAGCGAGTTGACCCCATACGGTACTGCGTGGGCGAGAGGCTGTGACACATCCACAAGACAACTGGTAACTAAATAAATGAGCAGTGATACAGGTTTCCAGCAGCCCTGACCTTGCAGATCTGCCGCTGGAAACCTCCATGAAGTAGTTACTTGCAACTGGTTTCACTCTAATTGGCATGTTCCCTGTTGTGCAAAAGGCACATGGCATGATCCTACGCTCAATACAAAATAATTAGTGGCCGTCAAGTTTACATAGGTTCCTCATTGCCTGACTCCAGGTGCCCTCTCTTATCTCTCTATTCACTACCCACCATGTCATAAATGTTATTCCCAATAATAATCTGATTTAGTTTACTGCTGTAACATATAATATTCTGATCAATTGAATGCCAATTCCTCAGTTGATCTAAAGCGGGTGTAGCATTATATTTTGGTAACCTGCTTCATCGCTCTGAACGAATAATCCTTCATGATCTGGCGGAACTATCTAAGATCTCTTGGGATCGTCTGAAGGGAGGCGATGTGTTAATTGACTTGCACAGTGAGATTTGCCATCGGGCAGCACAGGGACACTGCTGGTAGAGCAGCTGCCTCACAGCGAAGAGACCTGGGTTTGATCCTGATCTCAGGTGCTGTCTATGTGGAGTTTGCACGTTCTTCCAGTGACTGCGTGGGTTTTCTCCCACATCTCAAAGTTTGAAGGCCAATTGGCATCCGTAAATATTGCCCCTAATGTGTAGGGAGCAAATCAGAAAGTGGGATAACATAGAGCTAGTGTGAACGGGTGATTGATGGTCGACCAGGTGGGCCAAAGGGCCTGTGTCGTGCTGTACTTGTAAACTAAACTAAATATGAATGTTTCATGCTGTCGATGGGCCATTTCAAAATGGCAGCCCAACGCTCCAGCACATAAAATTAAAGCTGTCTTCACTATACACTGGGCAGCACTCTACAATATGATGCAGTGAGCCTTCAGTGCAGCATCTGAAGGAGTCAGGAATAACATATTGAGCACTTTATCTCAATCTCCATGGATGAGAGAATTGAATTGAATCCTTTATTTGTCATTCAGACCTTTCAGTCTGAACGAAATGTCGTTGCCTGCAGCCATACATGTAATAATAAACAACACACAATAAACACAAATTAACATCCACCACAGTGAGTTCACCAAGCACCTCCTCACTGTGATGGAGGCAAAAGTCTTAGGGTTTCTGTCTCTTCCCTCCTCTTCTCCCTCTGCGCTGAGGCGATACCCCACCGGGCGATGGTAAGTCAGTCCCGCGGTTCAAGCTCCGTGGGCCCGGGGGTGGTCGAAGCTGCCGCCCTTCAGTCCAGCGGACGCAGTTGTTGCCACGGGAGCTCCGGAAAACAGGCTTCAACCTGTGACCCACGAGCTCCCGATGATGTCATCCACTGGCCCGCGGCCGAGCCCCGGATTCAGGTCACCGCCGCCAGAACGCCGCCTCAGCCACCGGAGCACCATCTCCGCCCCGGGCCGCCCACACGGGAGCGTCTCAGCCCCGCCCCGGGCCGCCCCCACGGGAGCGCCTTCCAGCCGGGAACCAGGCCGTCCTCACGGGAGCACCTTCCAGCCGGGAGCCGAGCCGCCCACACGGGAGCACCTTCCAGCCGGGAGCTGGGCCGCCCACACGGGAGCGCCTTCCAGCCGGGAGCCGGGCCGCCCACACGGGAGCGCCTTCCAGCCGGGAGCCGGGCCGCCCTCACAGGAGTGTCTCAGCCCCGCACCGTCCACCCTCACCGGAGCGCCGAGTCGTGCCGCTGCCCGAACGCCGCCGCAGCTCGAAGCCGGCCAGCCTCGCGTTGGTGAGTACTGGCTGGCTCTACCTCATGAGCCTCGAGGTCGGTCGCAGGTTGGAGGCCGCCAGCTCCGCCATTAGGCCTCAGCTCAGACGGGGGAAGAGAAGGGGGATACGACAAGAAAGTCGCATTCCCCCGAAGGGAGAGACAGAAAGCCCTGTTTCACCCCCCCCCACACATAACACAACCTAATAACCAAAAGTTTAACTGAACAAGACAAAAAAAAGAACACGAAAAAGTAAAAACAGACAGACTGCAGGCGAGCAATGGAATTTTATATACAACAACAGTCACAAAGGAATGTAGATAAATCTCAGTGACAGATTATTATTTTCCAACACATGAAGAAAAATCATGCTAGACAACTGAAAGGTCGGAAGTGTGCCACGCTTTGTAAAATAAAGCAGGGATAAGTCTACCAAATGTCATGCAGCAAATCGTTGTTTTATTCGCTTACCATCTACAATATAGTCACTGAGTTACAAACAAGTCGATGAGCTACATAAATGTCAAGGTTGTTGGAAGGAACTGCACATGCTGGTTTAAACCAAAGATAGACACAAAATGCTGGAGTAACTCAGCAGGACAGGCATCTTTGGATAGAAGGAATGGGTGATGTTTCGGTTCGTGACCCTTCTTCAGTCTGAAGAAGGGTCTCAACCCGAAACGTCACCCATTCCAGAGATGCTGCCTGTCCTGCTGAGTTACACCAGCATTTTGTGTAAATGTCAAGGTTGATGGGCCAAATGGTCTAATCTTGCTCCTAGAACCTATGAATTTACCCATGAACCATGCTGGCTCAAGAGGTTCGATGTCAGTCACCTCCCGAATTCCCAACACTTTTCCACCACGCACTGCAATGCTCACCGTTTACCTTGACGGCTGTCACAGCACTCCCAGCTTTAGACTTTACTTAATAGACACAGCGCAGAAACAGGCCCTTCGGCCCACCAAATCTGTGCCAGCCAGCGATCACCCGTACACTAGCACTATCCTACACACTTGGCACAATTTTACCGAAGCCAACTAACCTACAAACCTGTGCATCTTTGGATAGTGGGAGGAAACTGGAGCTGTATTCATGCAACTGCACTATCGTCTCACCAACTAGTGAGTGGTCCTGACCTCTTATCCACCTCATTGGAGATCTTCGAACTATCTTTAATCGGACATTACCTTGCACTGAACGCCATACCCTTTATCCTATATCTGTACACCATGGATGGCTTGATTGTAATCATGTATAGTCTTTACACTGACTGAATGGCACGCACCAAAAAATATTTTCACTGTATCTCCGTATATGTGACAATAATAAACTAAACTAATCTAAGACAAAGGCAATTCAAGGATGGTAGACACCATTGTCTTGAAGCTCCTTCCAACTCGAACTCCATTACGACAGATATTTAATGGCCTTCATTCATTGTCATAGTCTGATTTTTAAAATTTCCACCCAATAGCCTTGAAGCCGCCTTCAGTATGCCGTTTCAATAATTGGGGACAATGATATTTCCATGTTTCATATTTTCTTATGACAAAGAAAAATCATAGGCCTACTGAGTGTGTATCATTGCACCAACCAAGCCCATTCTCCCACTAATCTCCCACCAATTCCCCTTGCCACCAATCTACCCTATCTAACCTACCAACCTCTCTGAACATAGGACAGGGGAGGAAATCGAGGCTCCCAAAAAAAGAAATCAATACTGTCACAAGGACAAGGTGCAAAATCCACAGCCAACAATGGACGTCAGGACTGAAACCAGATCATTAGAGCTGTGAGACAGCAGCATTACAGGACGTGGTATACTGCACCTCAATCTACCACAGCCACCACCGCCAACATCATAATCATTTAAGAATGGACATTAATGTCAACTTTGGTACTTGGTCCTCATTGTGTCAAATAAAAGCAAATCACAAACCAGTATCAAAAGTGATAGCAGTGGGTAAATTATGGTATTATACAATTCATTAATACATAGTTTAGAACGCTCTGTATTATGAAAACTTCATGAAATGGAGGATGTAAACCAATGGAGAAAAAAGTTATACAAGCTTGCTAATATTTACTAGCTTGTCCAAAACACAGAGATGGAGGTATTCAGCGGGTCAGGTCATGGAGGGATTGGATTGGTGATGTTTTGGGTCGGGACCCTTCTTCAGACTGACTATAGTGAGGAAGGGAAAGTTGAAAAAGCGGTGGGGGAGACAGGACAAAGCCTAGTAAGTGATAGGTGGATAAAGATTGGAGGGGGGGGGGGGGGGAGTTGATTGGCAAATGGGTGACAAAGGCTAGAGATGAAAAAGAAACAAAAGGATGTCCAATAAGGAGGGAAGAAGCGTAAATGTAAAGCCAGGGGGGGGGGGGGGGGGGGGGGGGGGGGGGGGGCCGGGCAGGTAGCCCCTAGATGGCCATCCAGGTGAAGGAACTGCAGTTAGAGAGATTTTAGATGTTAAAATAAAAAGGGTGACGTAGAACAGATCTTCAAATTGTGAAGCATTCTGAATTATAATTGAGTGTTAGCATTTCACCAGCAAGATAAAAGCTGGAAGGCATAGATCTAACATGAGCAGAAAAGGAGATTAGAATGCTTATTACACAGAGGGCAGTTAGAATATGGAATTTTCTGCCACAAACCAGCCATTAAAATACTTTAAAAAGGAAATTAGCTATCTGCGTCAGACATAATAGGGGGCAGAGATTGCAGGAGGCAATGAAATTACAATTAAACTCGGAGAGTGACATGAAAATAACAATACCATCAATATATTGAAGGGCCTGCATTGTGCAGCAACATTCCAGAAAGTATGAAAGTCTATATTAGCTTCTATAAAAGGGCACCATTTTAAAATCTCATACTGTATACAAACAGAATACAAATGCTGCCTCAAATTCACCTTTACAAAATAATTGTTCATGCACATGGTTTTCAGTCACCTCATATACGAGGTTTAATTTATCACTAAATACCAAGGCACCAAGCATATAATCAATAAAAATAGAGAAAAACTGCAGTACTTTGGATTGCAGCCACAGGTTTACCAAAAATAAAAATTGCGTTGGTCAGGAAAAAAAAGGTACACTTCTTAGATAATGTAAGCAACCAAAGAATATCTGTTGATGTCATCAATTGCAACTATGGCAACATAGAACAATACAGCACAGGAACTGGTCCTTCGTTAAACTAATCTTTTCTCCCTGCACCGGATCCATATCCCTCCATTACCTTCATATCCATGTGCTTATCTGTAAGTGTCCTGAATGCCACTATCCATTCTGCTCCCACCACTATCTCTGGCAGCACATTCCAAGCACGCACCATCTCCATTAAACTCTTACCACAAAAGCTGTCCTCTAGTCCCTGACATTTCCACCCTGGGAAAAAGATTCTGACTATCCACCCTATCCATGCCTCTCATAAGGTCTCCCCACAACCTCTGACTTTCTAGAGAAAACAACCCAAGTCATAAAAATGATAAGTATAAACACTAATGTCAATCAGTAAAGCTATCTGCACTTTCAATCTCCCCCCCCCCCCATCAGTAAATGATTGTTATAAATATCAATCATGCTTCTTAATTGATATTGTTAATTTTTAATGTTCCATACCTCGAAACTTCAAAAGATAAGACAATTGGTTTTCTCCTTAACATTTAAAATTATGCTGTAAGAAATATATTCAAGGAGACGGCTTTGAAACTACAAGTGAAAATGCAAAGCTCTTTCCTACCATAACATCAAAATGCATTTACAATGATCATCTGGATTCTCTTGCTGACGGTGTTTGGTTGGGATCTTGTGCAAGGAGTTTTGCAACCGAGATTATGGTGTTGATTTCTCCTAATCCTATGTGATTTGAAATCAAGATCAATCCAACAATAAAAGAGTATAATAGTTATGAAGTTATGATGCAGTTTAGTTTAATCTTACAGCATGGAAACAGGCCCTTCTCAATTTAGAAATTCCCACTCATCTATATTGGTACAAATTCCATAAGTTGCTGTTAGTATACTGACTATCAGGGGAAAAAAGCTAACAACATCAGCAACGTTAAATTATGGGTCAATATATTAGCAAGATTTGAGGCAAAGAAAGAGATCAGTTTTAGATTGAGTGCACAGATGCTGCCTGACACAGCTGCATCTAAATTTTGATACAGAAACATATACTATTCATTAATACGTATACATTGCAGTGACATCTTTAGGTTTTCCTTACCAAAACACTGAGTGGTGTGAAAGTAATATCCAGGTTAAAAGACAAATCCATGATTAAAATGACTGATGAGGCTGGAACTAAATTCCTAAAACAATTCCCACTCTAATTTTCCATTCACTTATCACCTGAATCCAATTCAGCAAATGGGAATTCAAAGGCCAATCAACAAGGTAATTCTTCAACATACATTTTCATATCCTGTGTCAGAAAACCTTGTTTGCAAATGGGACCTTTTCACCACCACAAACATTAAGAAGAAAATGTGTAGTTTAAAGGGCACTACTGCAATGTCCCCTCTACTCTCCAACACAGTAGTCTACTACACTGGATGGCAAACCTGTTGCACCAGTGAGAGTTTGCACATTTCCTATGTGACTCATGCTTGTAATATCAGTGCTAATTGCAATTAGTTCTGACCTCTGGTAATCCCAATGTGCTCTCATTCAAAATCCAAACATTCATTTGACATTTTAAGAAAGGTAATGATTGAATAACAAAAAGAGGGCCAATAATAGAGAATTTCATGCAGGATGCTCCAGGGCGTTGATTTAATATCGCCGCAAGATATTGCTCAGAGTGTACTGTACTTGAGTGTATGTTTGTCCTTATTTTTGTGCAGAGCATTTCTACCATTGGGCAATGTAGTAAACTGGCCATGTTACTAAGTTAGTAATCACAACACTGGGTGAATTCTAGATCCACTATGTTTACATCCTGCCATGGACCTAGGCCATTTAAAATCAAGTAATTAAATAAAACTGGAACAAAAAGTAATTAACGGTAATAGCAATAACATAAATACTGGTTTTCCACCATTTAGTGTTAGTTTAGTTTACACTGAGTCCATGCAAACAAGTGGTCACCCGTACACTAATTCTATCCTTCACACAATTTACAGAACCCAATTAACCTCCAAACCTGCACATCTTTGAAACATGGGAGGAAACTGGAGCACTTCTTCAGACTCCTGGATACTTCTTCAGACACCCCATCATCAAAGGAGGCGCCATCTCAAAAGGGCAGCGAATATCTTTGGAGTTAGCAGATGTGCTAACAGACACCTTTAACATCTCTCTTAGTCAAGCCATTGTCCCCACATGCCTCAAAACTTCCAACGATAATCCCCATAGCGAAGAAACCAGTGGTTGCCTGCCTAAATGACTACCGCCCTGTCGCCCTGACCCCAATAATAATGAAGTGTTTTGAACGCCTGGTGAAACCCCACATTACTGCCAGCCTCCCCTCATCGTTAGACCCCCTCCAGTTTGCCTATCGCCCCAACCGTTCTACAGAGGATGCCATCTCTACCACGCTGCACACAGTACTCACGCATCTGGAAAACAAAAACACCTACGCCAGAATCCTGTACATTGACTTCAGCTCAGCGTTTAACACCATCATCCCACAGAGACTTGTGGAGAAACTAACCCTGCTGGGCCTCAACACCACCCTGTGTCACTGGATCTTGGACTTTCTGACAGAGAGACCGCAGTCAGTCTGTGTTGGCAAGAACACTTCAGGCTCGATCACGCTGAGCACCGGCTCCCCTCAAGGCTGTGTGCTCAGCCCGCTGTTGTTCACATTGCTCACACATGACTGTGCTGCCAGATTCAGGGACAATAAGATCATAAAATTCGCAGATGACACAACAGTGGTGGGACTCATCAGCGGAGATGACGAATCAATGTACAGGGAGGAAGTAAAACAACTAGTGGACTGGTGCGGCAAAATAATCTAGAATTAAATGTCGACAAAACGAAGGAGATGGTTGTCGACTTCAGGAGGGCGCAGCCAAAGCATACACCCCTCATCATCAGTGGCACTACAGTGGAGAGATTGGAGAGCATAAAGTTCCTCGGTGTGCAAATTACAGACAGCCTCACCTGGTCCAGGAACACCACTGGGACCGTCAAATGGGCCCATCAGCGACTGCACTTCCTGAGGAAACTAAAACAGGCCTCACTCCCCACCAACATCCTCAGGACTTTCTACAGGGGTACGGTGGAGTCTGTACTCACGTACTGCATAAACACGTGGTACTCCACCTGCAACTGCTCGGACAGGAAGGCTCTGCAGAGGGTAGTGAGGGGAGCAGAGAGGATCATTGGCATCTCCCTACCCGCGGTACAAGAACTGTTCCAGAGCCGCTGTCTGAAAAAAGCTCAGAGAATTGCTAAGGACAAACTGCACCCCCTCCACATACACCTGGATCTCCTGCCATCAGGCAAGAGATATCGAAGCATCAAAGCCCGGACTACAAGACTGCTAAACAGCTTCCTACCACAGGCTGTGAGGCTGCTAAACAGTCACTCTGTACTCACAGTCACTTGATTCTGCGGCTGGCACGGACACTTTAATAACTGGCACTGGCCACTTTAATAACTGGCACTGGCCACTCAAATCAGCTGCCCCGGACATTTTATGATTGGTTTATTGTATTTTAACGTTGTGTTTTACCTGCTTTTAACTATTTATACTGTTCCATCAGGGACTGGATTGTTTTTAGTATTATGTGTGAAATGTTTTAAATTTCATGTGCGATGCTCCGCTATTCCCTGGGAAACGTCTTTTCATTTTGCACTGTACAACTTGCTTGCAAGATGACAATAAAGGTTGATTGATTGATTGATCGATCGTCAAAAACCTACATCACTGGCCATGCTCTCATTTTGCTCCTACCATCAGGAAGGTGATACAGGAGCCTGAAAACCTAGACCAGCAGGTTCAAGAATAGCTTCTTCCCAACAACCATCAGGCTCCCGAACACAACACAATACTAAACTCAACCATGATCAGGAATTCATTATTGCATTGTCAGCACGTATGACAATTAAACACTCTTGCCTCGCTTGATGTGACTCCAAACCTACCTATATAATTGACTCATAACTATCTTCTTACATGTACAAATGAATCATTCAATTTAATATTCAATTAAGAGACAAACATGGCTACCCAATGAAGTCTAAAATCCAATGAACAGATAGAAGAAGTGGGTTCGCAATTATGTTCCAGAATTGTTTTGTTTTTACGTAAGTAATGCGTTTGAAGCCTTGAAGAAATTATGCATAATTAATTCTAATATTCAATTAAAACATTCCTTTTCCCATGGCAAGTGGAGCTGAAGGGAAGCAAATAATTAATTCTTGGAGGCTGCTTCGAATAAATTGTCTGCTTTAAATGACAGAACCTGCAGCTAGAATTATAATCAGAGTTCTTCACAAGCAATTCCTTAGAAAAATAGGTTACTCGATTGACCAGGTTGTATAAGCCCCATGAGTTCTCACTCCAGATTTAAAATCATTCATCACGCAGGCTCGATATCTCTCTCCCACCATTTGCATCCCACCAACTTCCCCAAGCTTCCACCACCTGCTAGCGCTACACTTCACCACCCTTCACAAATAGCAACATCTGTGCCCCGTTTCAAATTGTAAAACACAGTAACACTATCGTAATCTGTTATCCAACTGTTTGGAAGACCTGGTCATTTCAGTATTTCGCTCACTGGCCATTAACTTCCTAGCGTCCCTTTACACTCACCAGACCTCGTGCTCCCTTTAAACTCAGTGGGGTTCTGAATCCCTTACTCCCTTTAAATCAACTGTGGCTCTACTTCCTTATTCCTTTTCAACACACTAGAGCCCTTTCTCCCTTCCACCCTTCACTGACCTCAACCATGATCTGTAGACACATTAAGGACTTCAGGGAATCATGGTTACTAATTCATTGAAGTTTTGTTTATTATATATTGTCTAAATGTATTGTGTTTACAGGTCTGTTAATTCATTGCAGACCCCTCTTCCTGCTCTTTATCCCTAGGGCCCTGTCTACATGGCATCCTTTAAACTCCCTGGAGCTCCGGCTTCCAATGCTCCTTTCAAACTCACTGGGGCTCTCTCTCATGCTCCCTTTAATCATACTGGTGTGTTATTGCGTTTATGTATATGTTAAGCTGCAGCTTGTAAGAATTTCATTGTTCCATTGCCAGTGCATACAGTATGACAATTAAACCTTCTTGACTTCATTCTTGATTCTCATAACTCCTGAAATACTGCTCTAATTCCAAGCCAGGCAGACTGCCTCTACGTATGGAAATCAAAACTAAGCACATTTCTCCAAATGGGATTTCATTGAAGTCCTGTACAACTCAGCAAAACTTCTGTATTTGTGTAATCCAAACCCTTGCAATAGAGCTAATGTACAATTTGCATTTCAAATTATTACTATATCTAATAGTTGCGATTCTCATGAACCAGTACATCAAGATCCTTGTGAATACCAAAACTTGCGAGTTTCTCACTTCTTAAATAACATTTTTATTTTTCAGACTAAAGTCCTTGCATTTTCCCACATTATTATCCATTTGTCACTTTCTTGCACATTTGCTTAATCAGTCTAAGTCTTTTTGCTTTCTGCACCTCCTCACTTTTTCCACTCAGCTTTGTGTCATTGGGGAAACATGGATCTGTGACAGCGAGTTTTTTAAATTGAAGTCACGATCTTTCAAATGCCGTGGGCCACACTTGCAGCTTTTGATGCAGTTGTGGGTCAACCCAGAGAAGACAAGAGTCAAGAGTGTTTAAATGTCATGTGCACCAACAACTCCCCTTCCTATTCCCTTACTGACCATTCTGTCCTGGGCTTCCTCCATTGCCCGAGTGAGATCACACACAAATTGGAGGAACAGCATCTCGTATCCCACTTGGGTAGTTTACAACCCAACAGTTTCAACACTGCATTCTCCAATGTTAGGAAACTAGCTGACAAACAACCCCCCCCCCCCCCCCCCCCATATTTCCCACATCTCTTTCCTGTGACTCATCTGAATTTGCACCCACTTCTCCCCTGCCCTCCTTTACCTATATATCTTCCTCTGGCTTCACAATTCATATCCCTTGTGTCCGTATCTACACTTTTGTCTTTTCATATCTGGCCTTCGTGTGGGTTGTACAACGGTAAAGTTGCTGCCTTACTGCACCAGAGACCTGGGTTCGATCCTGACTATGGGTGCTTGTCTGTACGGAGTTTGTACGTTCCCCCCGTGACCTGCTTGGGTTTCTTCCGAGATCTTCGGTTTCCTCCCACACTCCAAGGTTTCTAGGTTAACTGGCTTGGTATAAATGTAAAAAAATTGTCCCGAGTTTGTATGCAGGGTAGTGTTAATGTGTGGGGATCACTGGTCGGTGCGGACTCGGTGGGCTGAAGGGCCTTTTTCCGCCCGCTATCTCCAACTAAACTAAAAACTAAACTAAACTATCAGCCTAACAAAACCTCCCCTCACTCACCAGGCTTTGTACCCACCCCTCACTCACCAGGCTTTGTCATGAACCCACCTCTCTGCCAGCTTGCTCCTCCCCACCATAATCAGTCTGAAGAAGGGTCCCAACCTGAAATATCACCTATCTATTCCTACCACAAATGCTGCCTGACCAGCTGATTTACTCCAGCACTTTGTATTATGCTCAAGATTCCAGCATCTCCAGGTCCTCGTATCAATGTTTTTCCAAAATTCAGCTGTTGAAACAAATTTGAAAAATCTACTTTGGCTTTCTAAAGACTGGGAAATGTAACCTCCGATCCCACATTCATCCACAATTAAATGGGCTCAAATGTCCACATTTTTCAGATGTGCCTCACTAAAATCAATGAAACTGAACACCAGAGGACATTGACAATATACTCTGGTACATGAATGTTGCTGGCAACTAGAGAGAAATTGATATTCTTATATTTCTTCTAATCCTTTAAAACTAATACAGAAATGCAAAATAATTTCTCAGCTGATTACACTGTAGAACTATGAATATTTGTTGTATGCAGGTGGTTTTTCCATCGTGTTATTTCCTGATGTGCTGACTAATTGATCCATTTATTACCAGCTGCACAACCTTCAGTCAATACAAAAGCCACACATTTGTCCAACTGCGGGAACAGCAGTCTTGTTATTATGACATTGAGCAGGCAGTCTGCAGACTGTGAGTTCAAATGTCACTGTGGCAATACATGACATTTAATTTGATAAGTCCTGATATTTGTGGGTTAGCGGGAAATAACTGCAACAGCTGCTCTATATAAAGTAAACCCAAGTGGTTAACTAGTCACCCACAGCAAAGGGACCCCCCCCCCCCCCCCTCCTGCACAGAGGGTGGCATTAATAGGTTGTAGGAGCAGAATTAGACCATTCGGCCCATCGACTCTTCTGATTTTTCTTTCTCTCTCAACCACATTCGCTGCCTTCGCCCCACAACCCCTGACCCCTACTAAACAAGAATCTGTCAATCTCCACCATAACAATAACCATTGAGTTGGCTTCCACAGCCCTCTGTGTCGATGAATTCCAAAGATTTGCCACCCTTCCTCTTCATCTCTTTGCAAAAGGTACGTCCTTTTATTCTGAGGCCAGGGCCTCGGGTCCTAGACTCTCCCACAAGTGGAAACATCCTCTCCACATTAATTCTATCCAGGCCTTTCACTAGTCGGTAGGTTTTAATGAGGTGCCCCGTCATCCTACTAAACTCCAGCGAGAATCCACAATCCAGGAACTTCCAGGTATCCAGGCATTCCCACGTACAATTCCAAGAGGCGGCTGCTGGAGGCGGCGGACCGTTTGCGGTGGTCGCGGGTCGTTGTGTTGATGGAAGCGGCGTTGGGAGGCCCTGCAGCAGCTGGGCGAGCGAGTGAGCAGAATGAGCGTAGCCTGCGGCAGCTGCACGAGGCGGCGGTGGAAGGAGCCAAAGGCATCGAGTTGAGCCAGGCCGACCCCTACATCATCGATCCAATGCCACCAGGACACCAAGCCTTAAAGTGAGAAAACAAGGTATCGCACATCTCATTGGGCCAAGATCAGACTCTTCAAAGACGCTGAGGCTTGGAAGTTGCAAGCGAGACAAGAGCCAAGAGCCCTTGTACTGACAAGGGAACAATGAAATTTTTACTGGTAACAGCTAACAGGCCTGGAAACACAATACTCATAGATAATATATGATAAACAAAAACTCAATGGCTCTCAGTGTGCTGTTCCAGAAGAGGATGTACTGTACCAGTGTATTTATTGGGTGATTTGACTAGAAAGCATTCAGAAACAGCATTTTAAACTGTAAATAAATAAATAAACAATAGACAGTAAATAAACTAATTCTGCTGGCATCCCATGAAGGAGGTAAAAGTGGGATTAAATTAATTCCACAACCACCAAGGTCCAGGAAAATATATTCTTTGAATATCTTATTGAACTTGATCCTTATAAACGTTAAACTGCATCGCAGCCAAAGTTAAATCATTTGATATACTTAAATTTTTAATGCTTCTGAATGTTTTAAAGACTTGGATTACTACATCACTTTAAAATGGAAGGACCAAACTCAATTAACCAATATATATGTTATCCTGCAAACTGGCAAACGACACAGCAGATGATTTGTTACCAAAAGAGATCAGGGCCTGAAAATTATTCTCACAGTTGACTAGTCATTCATACTCATCATTTAGTGTTCAGTCATAATTGTATTAAACTATATGTACATTTTTTTCTAAAAGTTCAAAAAATTACACTTGCTTCAACTGACCCATTCTCCAAAGATTCAAGGCAACATGTAAAACAAAATCTATAAATAAGAATTGTCCCCATCCACCCACATCCCTCTCTCTGCCTTTATATTTCTCTTCACAACTCTCCTTATCGGATACCATTTTGTCTACCATTCACCTCTCACTTTCTCCCATTTTCTAATGCAATCCCCATCACCTGCAACAACCCATCACTTGCCGGACTTTTTCCGGGCCCACCTCTTTTCCAGCATTCTGTCCCCATCATGCTCCATCAGTCGGAACAACGATCATAGAAACATAGAAATAGAAACATAGAAATTAGGTGCAGGAGTAGGCCATTCGGCCCTTCGAGCCTGCACCGCCATTCAATATGATCATGGCTGATCATCCAACTCAGTATCCCGTACCTGCCTTCTCTCCATACCCTCTGATCCCCTTAGCCACAAGGGCCACATCTAACTCCCTCTTAAATATAGCCAATGAACTGGCCTCGACTACCCTCTGTGGCAGAGAGTTCCAGAGATTCACCACTCTCTGTGTGAAAAAAGTTCTTCTCATCTCGGTTTTAAAGGATTTCCCCCTTATCCTTAAGCTGTGACCCCTTGTCCTGGACTTCCCCAACATTGGGAGCAATAGTTTCTATAAGATCCCCTCTCAATCTCCTAAATTCTAGAGAGTATAAACCAAGTCTATCCAGTCTTTCTTCATAAGACAGTCCTGACATCCCAGGAATCAGTCTGGTGAACCTTCTCTGCACTCCCTCTATGGCAATAATGTCCTTCCTCAGATTTGGAGACCAAAACTGTACGCAATACTCCAGGTGTGGTCTCACCAAGACCCTGTACAACTGCAGTAGAACCTCCCTGCTCCTATACTCAAATCCTTTTGCTATGAAAGCTAACATACCATTCGCTTTCTTCACTGCCTGCTGCACCTGCATGCCTACTTTCAATGACTGGTGTACCATGACACCCAGGTCTCGCTGCATCTCCCCTTTTCCTAGTCGGCCACCATTTAGATAATAGCCTGCTTTCCTGTTTTTGCCACCAAAATGGATAACCTCACATTTATCCACATTATACTGCATCTGCCAAACATTTGCCCACTCACCCAGCCTATCCAAGTCACCTTGCAGCCTCCTAGCATCCTCCTCACAGCTAACACTGCCCCCCAGCTTAGTGTCATCCGCAAACTTGGAGATATTGCCTTCAATTCCCTCATCCAGATCATTAATATATATTGTAAATAGCTGGGGTCCCAGCACTGAGCCTTGCGGTACCCCACTAGTCACTGCCTGCCATTGTGAAAAGGACCCGTTTACGCCTACTCTTTGCTTCCTGTTTGCCAGCCAGTTCTCTATCCACATCAATACTGAACCTCCAATGCCGTGTGCTTTAAGTTTGTATACTAATCTCTTATGTGGGACCTTGTCGAAAGCCTTCTGGAAGTCCAGATACACCACATCCACTGGTTCTCCCCTATCCACGCTACTAGTTACATCCTCGAAAAATTCTATAAGATTCGTCAGACATGATTTACCTTTCGTAAATCCATGCTGACTTTGTCCAATGATTTCACCACTTTCCAAATGTGCTGCTATCCCATCTTTAATAACTGACTCTAGCAGTTTCCCCACTACCGATGTTAGACTAACTGGTCTGTAATTCCCCGTTTTCTCTCTCCCTCCCTTCTTAAAAAGTGGGGTTATGTTTGCTACCCGCCAATCCTCAGGAACTACTCCAGAATCTAAAGAGTTTTGAAAGATTATTACTAATGCATCCACTATTTCTGGAGCTACTTCCTTAAGTACTCTGGGATGCAGCCTATCTGGCCCTGGGGATTTATCGGCCTTTAATCCATTCAATTTACCCAACACCACTTCCCGGCTAACCTGGATTTCACTCAATTCCTCCAACTCCTTTGACCCGCGGTCCCCTGCTATTTCCGGCAGATTATTTATGTCTTCCTTAGTGAAGACGGAACCAAAGTAGTTATTCAATTGGTCCGCCATATCCTTGTTCCCCATGATCAACTCACCTGTTTCTGACTGCAAGGGACCTACATTTGTTTTAACTAATCTCTTTCTTTTCACATATCTATAAAAACTTTTGCAGTCAGTTTTTATGTTCCCTGCCAGTTTTCTTTCATAATCTATTTTTTCTTTCCTAATTAAGCCCTTTGTCCTCCTCTGCTGGTCTCTGAATTTCTCCCAGTCCTCCGGTATGCTGCTTTTTCTGGCTAATTTGTACGCATCATCCTTCGCTTTGATACTATCCCTGATTTCCCTTGTTATCCACGGATGCACTACCTTCCCTGATTTATTCTTTTGCCAAACTGGGATGAACAATTTTTGTAGTTCATCCATGCAGTCTTTAAATGTCTTCCATTGCATATCCACCGTCAACCCTTTTAGAATTAATTGCCAGTCAATCTTGGCCAATTCACGTCTCATACCCTCAAAGTTACCTTTCTTTAAGTTCAGAACCATTGTTTCTGAATTAACAATGTCACTCTCCATCCTAATGAAGAACTCAACCATATTATGGTCACTCTTGCCCAAGGGGGCACGTACAACAAGACTGCTAACTAACCCTTCCTCATTACTCAATACCCAGTCTAAAATAGGGTAATGAGGAAGGGTTACCTAAAACATCCATCACCTCGCCAGATTCTGCCCAACCCTCTGAGTTCCTGCACCATTTTGTGTTTTAATCATAAAAGTTACATTGAACTTCTTCAATATGTTCCTTCTTTCTCTTAGTCACTCAGCGAGAGGAGGTTATGGGATGTTGTAGTATGATATGGCAGGAGCAGATTGGCTTGCTACTTTAGACTTTAGACTTCATGAATGCAATCTAATGCATGTTGATTGCAAGGATTAATCCTCTCATATAATTATGTTAAAGAGTCCACCACACCAAAAAGATAATTGTTGCTCTCTTCCATAAATCTCTTCCATTCATCTTTGCTCCATAAACCTTTTTGTGCTTATCCAATATAGTCTTTTCGTGATGATTTTGAAAATATTCAATTGTTTCAGAATCCATCGTACTTGGAAAGGAGAAAGAAAAGTCCCAGACTTCCACTGCCCATAAAATGGAAAAAAAAGTCCTTCCTCTTTCCACTCTGAGGTTGTCCAAGTTCTACCTTTAAGTTCTGGTCTCTCACTCTAAGCACATTTGCTTGTTTTAAATTATTCAACCTTCTAAATTTAAGGCAATAGTTACCAGATTGACATGGAGACACAATGAACACGCAGATGCTGAAATCTTGAGCAAAACACAAAGCACTGGAGGAACTCAATGGGTCAGGCAGCATCTGTGGAAGGAATGGATAGGTGATGTTTTGGGTCAGGATCCATTCCTTCCAGAGATGATGAGAGATTGACATAATTTATTCTCTTAATTTAACCCTATCATGTTGATATTTTCTGCCCAATACCTCTTACAACGTCAATATATTCTTCCTCAGATTTGATACAAAAACGTCAGACATTAGGTAGCTAAAGAATTTGTGAAACTGAAGCATTACTTCGTCAACACAATTCAAACCCCGCAAGATATTTTTTTAATAATTAGAACATAGCACAAGAACAGACCCTTCAGGCCCACAATGTCCGTGCCGAACATGATGCTAGCACCATCTTTATCTATCTGCACTTAATCCATATCCCTGCATATCTAAAATGCCAATACTCGCACCTCCCTCAACCACCAACCCCGTCAGCACCTACCAGGCATTCACCACCTATGTGAAAATAAAAGCTGCCCAGCACCTCTCCTTTAAACTTTAGCATTTGATCATTCCATCCTGGGATAAAAGTTCTGACTATCTACCATTTCTATGTCTCTCATTATTTTATAAACTTCTATCAAGTCTCACCGTAACCTCTGGCATTCCAGATAAAATGATCCAAATCTGCCAAACCTCTCCCTGTAGCTAATATCCCCTAATCCAGACATCATTCTGCCAAACCACCCCGGCAACCCTTTCCATAGCCTCCACATCCTTCCTATAATGGGGCGACAAGAACTGTACACATTACTCCAAATGCAGCCTAACCAAAGTCCTATAAAGCTGCATCATGACTTCCTGACTTATACTCAATGCCATGACCTGGGAAGCAAGCATCCCATATGCTTCTTTTCAACTCTCTCTACTTATGTTGCCACTTTTACAGAGTTTGGGACTCAAAGATCCCTCTGTACATCAATGCTGTTAAGGGTCATGCATATTTTCCCGTTATATTTGACCTCCCAACAAGGGAATGGACAGATGACACTTTGGGTCGAGACCCTTCTGCAGACTGATAAAGCAGGAGTTCTTCCAACACTTGGCATTTTGCTTCTTAATTAATGTAATTATCCCTATTCTCCAGAAAAAAAAGAAAACTATGAATTCACTAAGAGCAGTTGACACATTGTCTTACTTGACCAGATTAAGAGAAGTTTACATGACTCTAGGTTCCCCTCCGTGGGGCATGCAAGTGAACTGCAATCCTTGAGATATGTCATTTCACAGGAAAACAGTCATAAGTCTGAGGTGGGGATTAAGCCTTGGTTAAGTGTGTTCATAACTCGTCTTTCATCCAAGGGAAGGTGTTTCATTTTCAGGAGACAATATATTTCTCCAGAAAAGTACTGTGCTTTATTAAAGTAGAACACCATAGATCCCTCAGTGGTCATATAAATTCCTAATCACCCCTGCGCTGTTTGAAAACTGTTAATTGATCGTCAATTTTATACCACAGCGGTTAATAATTAGGCCCAAGAGAATGTTTTCAATAGTACTGTTCATGAACCAGACCAGTTAAAAACCAAAATTCCTTTTGCCTGCCTCCATCACACAGCATTTAACAGTGAATTACATTCAATTTACTATGTTGCGGGCTCATGATTTAATCCTTCAAAGCCCGAATCAGCACCTGTTAAACTATTTCAGTGCAGCGCAGGTTCACAAGATTAATTCCCGGGAAGGCTGGACAGTTATATGTTGAAAGAATGGAATGACTGGGCTTGTATACACTGGAATTTAAAAGGATGAGAGGGTATCTTATTGAAACATATAAGATGATTAAGGGATTAGACATGCTAGAGGCAGGAAACATGTTCCCGATGTTGGGGGAGTGCAGAACCAGGGGCCACAATTTAAGAATAAGGGGTTGGCCATTTAGAACGGAGATGAGGAAAAACTTTTTCACCCAGAGAGTTATCTGTGGAATTCTCTGCCTCAGGCAGTGGAGGCAGATTCTCTGGATGCTTTCAAGAGTTAGAGCTCTTAAAGATAGCGGACTCAAGGGATATGGGGAGAAGGCAGGAACAGGGTACTGATTGTGGATGATCAGCCATGATCACAGTGAATGGCAGTGCTGGCCCGAAGGACCGAATGGCCTACTACTGCACCTATTGTCTATTGTCTATTGCCAAGCCAAGATCATACTGGTTGGAAGTTATTCAAAGTACAAGCATGACCTATGAAATGACCGACTTCCCCATTTTGTTTTCCCATTTCCCAGTTTCACACCATTTATATGAAATAGTAAAACATGAATTTATAATTTACATCTGGTCAAATTAACACCCTTTGGGCTGAATGCTGCATTGACATTGTGTGATGATGTAAATGGGAGAATGGCTCATTTCATTTTTTCTTTTTTTTCCCATGTAAATAGCATTCATAAACAATCAATGGTTCTTCTAAAGATATCAATGGTCTATTCAAAGTGGATTAATTATGAAGCCGGCATTAATGCAATTCCTATAATTGCACATTTCCACGGCAGCATATCAGTGGCACTCAACTCTTCAATGAGTTTCACTAGTTAGCTTCTGTTTATTTCCCAGCAATTAGCATCTACCTATGGAACAGTCAGAATGCTCCTGAGGCTATCTGAAGAAAATAAATGGTGCTGGATGCTACAGAAATCAACTCTCCAGCAGCCCAAGGAGGCATGGATTCAAATCCCATCGTTTTTTTCATAATAGAAATTGTCAAGGTTGACCTCTAAACCAATTCTGTAGAATATTTTTAATTAAATGCAAATTAATTCGCTCCGTTATGCAGACAGCTCACCACCCAAACGCTGCCATTCTTTATATAGTTTTCGGTGCTGTAAGGTCAAACCCAATGTCACACAGAGCAGTAAGTTGCTGGCATAAGTTGCAGAGGCAGATCTGTCAAGAGGGAATTCTCCAACATGAATCAACTGCCTGGGAGGATATACTGTATGATATGTTACAAATGCCAGCATCAAATCTGAATCATAATAATTAGGGAATATTAGATTTTGCATCTAGAATTAGTGGCAAGCAATCCCACAAAGATTATAAACCATAAATCTAACCACAGAGCTGCAAATAAATGCTTTTAATTCACTCTCTGTCATACATTAATTGCATTGAGTTTTTTCTGGAACACTACTGAAGCAACAGAAGCAAAATAAATCAGGACACAATACATAATTTATTTATTTTTTTCTCTGCATTGCTTTGTTGATCGATTCTGCAGGGGTCCCAGGAGAATGAGCTGATCTGTTTCTGACTTTTTATTTTGCCTCAAGCTAAATCCCTCTCTGCCGTTTTGTACAAAATGGCCAAGTCCCCTGTGGATGCTGCGTGCGCTGGAATCAGCATCATTCAGCTCCAAGCGCTGGCGATCATTCTGAAGCATAGGTTTATTCTGGCCACCAGGCTTTAACAATGGTGGTGCTCCACACTGCCTTGTAACTGCAGGCATTGCTCAGGTTCACAATTGTCCACCTTTCTCCCAGGGTGGAAATGTCAAAGATTAAAAAGGGCATGGCCCTCTTAAGGTGAGAGGGACAAAGTTTAAAGAAGATGTGCAGATCACGCTGCCAGGGATGGTGGTGCAGACAGATACGATAGAGGCATTTAAGAGGCTCTTGGATAGGCACATTAACATGCATGGAATGTAGGGATTTGGATTGCATGCAGGCAGTGGACATTAGTTTACCTTGGCATAATAATAATAATAATAATAATATCTTTTATTGTCATCGCACATAAGCACAACAAGATTTGGTATGCAGCTTCCATCCGATGTCATAACATAAATAACTAATAAAATTTAGATTTAGATACCCCGAGAACATGGTTTGCAAAAGAACAGTAAAATAGTCAAAACAGTTCAAACAGACTAAAGTGCAGATGTGTCTGTGCGATCATGTTCAGCACGGACATTGTGGGCTGAAGGGCTTGTTCCTGAGCTGTATTGTTCTATGTTTTATGAAATGGCGAAATGGGCTGAAGGGCCTGTTTCCACAATGTATGACTACATTTTAAAATATTCTAACAATTTGCTTTCAATATGTAAAGTCGTATGTATTCAACATTTCCACTCACATCAGGTATAACAAAATGTTAATTCCTTCATGTCTGGTTAATCGGGTACATCAGCAGGAGACAGATTCAGAGTCAGGTCCATTTTATGCACCAGTACTGAGGTACAGGAACATTGAAAATCTTGCTTGTCACAACATCACGGGCTCATAGACAGACAATATACATAAACATAAATTAAACATAAATTGTGCAAGACCGTGAATAAAGATTGTGCTAAAAAACAAGACATAATTGCAGAAAACACAATTAGGAACAAGTTAACAAGGGTTGGTCACTGATGAGGTCGGATTAGGGTTCCATTAATGAGATATGATTAAGGGCCTGTCCCACTTTCAGCAAACTGGCTGCGACTTTCAAGCTCGGGGGCACTCGCCTGAAAAACCGCGAGCTGGATTGACCGTCAGCGCTGAACACACACACACACACACACACACACACAACACACACACATCACAATGGCGGGGGCCAGGGAAAGCGGGGGAGCGATGTCTGAAATTCACACGGTACAAAGCCAAGATGAACAGGAAGGTTAAAGAAGACTGGCACAGGGTAAGTCTTTTAAAAGTGCGAGGAGTGGGGTTGGGGGAGGGGTGAAGGGGCGAGAAGGGGGGAGAAGGGGGGAGAAGGGGGGAGAAGGGGAGAGAAGGGGAGAGAAGGAGAGAGAAGGGTTGGAGACACTTTTAAGAAGCCAGACGACTTTTAATAAGCCAGATATACACAGCTGTGAAGTTTAGAGGGCATTTAATAATTTCCTCGACCAAACTGTATCCACTATGTAGTAACCACTATGCGAGAACTCCCCTCGACCATGAAGGAGACTCACCTACAACTATGTGTCGACCATGCTGCGAGCTTGGGGCGAGCGCAGACTCTCCTAAGCTCGCAAATAAGGTCGTCATAGTGGGACAGGCCCTTCAAGATTGCTCAAGTTAGCTCAAGGACCTGGTGGTTGCAGGCAAGCAACTGTTCCAGAACTTGGTGGTGAGGGACTTCAAGCTTCTGTACCTTGGGTGGCACGGTGGTGCAGCGGTAGAGTTGCTGCCTTACAGCACCAGAGACCGGGTTCGATCCTGACCACAGGTGCTCTCTATACGGAGTTTGTACGTTCTCCCTGTGACCTGTGTGAGTTTTCTCCAAGATCTCTGGTTTCCTCCCACACTCCAAAGATATACAGATTTATAAATTCATTGGCTTGGTATAATTGTAAATTGTCCCCAGTGCGTGTAGGATAGTGTTAGTGTACAGGGATCACTGGTCGGCGCAGACTCGGTAGGCCAAAGGGCCTGTTTCCACGCTTATTTTCGTTTTGGTTAGTCTAGTTTTGGTTTTTAGTTTGTGTTTTGGGGGGGGGGGGTTTTAAACGGGGCTTGCTGTCTCTCCCTGCGGGGGAATGCGACTTTTTGTCGTATTCCCCTTCTCTGCCTCCGTCTGCGCTGAGGCCTAATGGCGGAGCTGGCGACCTCGAGGCTCAGGAGGCAGAGCCCGCCAGGACTCGCACTGAGCTCGCTCCCGTGAGGACGGCCCGGCTCGGGGCTGGAACAGGGCTTTCGTGAGGGGCTGTGACGGCCGGCCCGAGGAAGGAACGGTGCTCCCGTCGGAGTAGCCGAGCTCGGGGAGGTACGGCGTTCCCAGCCTGAGGGAGGAGCGGCGCCCGGTCGGGGCGGCCCAGCCTGAGGGAGGAGCGGTGCCCGGTCGGGGCGGCCCAGCCTGAGGGAGGAGCGGCGCCCGTTCGGGGCGGCCTGGCCCGAGGGAGGAGCGGCGGCCTGGCGCGAGGCTGAGACGGTGGCAGTACTCACGTGAGGGCGATCCGGCTCGGGGCTGGAACGATGCTCCGGGGGCTGGGACGGCAGTTCTGGTGGCGGTGGCCTGAGACTGGGGGTTCGGCCGCGGGCCAGCGGCTGCGTCAGCAGGTCTGGTGAGCGGCAGCTTCGACTACCCCGGGCCGCGGTGTTTGAGCCGCGAGGACAGGTTTTAACATCGCCCGGGGGTATCGCCTCAGCGCAGAAGGAGAAGAGGAGGGAAGAGACTGCAGCCCTAAGAAGACTTTTGCCTCCATCACAGTGAGGAGATGTTGGGTGGACTCACTGTGGTGGATGTTAATATGTGTTTATTGTTGTTTTTATTGTATTGTATTATATGTATGACTGCTTAAATTTCGTTCAGACTTCGGTCTGGATGACAATAAAAGGCTATTCTATTCTATTGTATCTCAAAACTAAACTAAACTTGTCCTGTCGAACAATAGTACCAGGCAGTCTGCCCGGTTGGCCCATAGCTATCTGACTATACAAATAATCATTCTGACAGTTCTCCAACATGGGACCTTGTCAAGGCCCTTATGAAGTCTCACAATCGCATGTACAGCACTGCCCTCGACAATTCTTCCACAATCCAAGGACACCAATGACAAGGCCAGCACCTCTTGCACACACCGTCAGGACATTGGCCCTTCATGGGCAGGTTAAGAACCCTGCACTTGAAACAACTGGGACTTGAAAATGGAACCAAAAACTGGCGACTCTATAATAATAATAATAATAATAAGAAGAATAATATCTTTTATTGTCATTGCACGTCAGTGCAACGAGATTTAGTATGCAGCTCCAACCGATGAAAAAGAAAAGTAAAATAAATAAATAAGCTGTGTGTCGTGGCCATCCGAGGGAGACAGTCCAGGGGGGGTGGGGGGCACTCAGCAGGGCCGGTTCAGAGCCGCTATAGCTCTTGGAATAAAGCTGTTTCTGAGTCTGGAGGTTCGGGGGTAGAAGGCCTTGTAACGTCTGCTGGAGGGAAGTAGTTCGAACAGACCGTTACAGGGGTGTGATGAGTCTTTATGGATGCTGACGGCCTTCCTGAGGCACCGTGTGTGGTAGATGCCCTCCAAGGCTGGTAGCTCTGTCCCAATGATCGATACTTGTGGTATTAAGAATAAAACAAGATTACAAATAATAAAAAGAACTAACTATTCAGTTTTCTTATTATTGGGCTGTAAGCTTCACTGACAGTGAAAATGCTGACTGTTATCGGTGCTAAGAAGCTGCTCGCTGAAAGTACGTATTGCCGTGTCTTATCAGTGCTAAGGAGCTGTATGAATTGTTTGCTTGAGCACGTACTGACTATTATCTGTGTTGGGGGGGCTGCTCACGCACCTCATGTACTACTACTATCAGCGGCATATGAGTTGTGGTCGCACGTACGGCTAGTATTGTGTAGGACGCATCTTGCCTGTACCTGAGTAACACCCAAACCGCAAAATGATTCACTACTACGATAAACGAAGTTGTACAACAGTTTGTACAAATTGCACGTGTGCGATATCAAATACATAAATTATATTTGTTAATTTAGGTGATTGGATGATGCTAATAAGCTGTGCCTAATGACAATGCTGATAGGATAAGAATGTGTCGTACCATATTGTAATATTGTATACGGATGCTTAATGACTATATAATCTTTGCTTTTCTGGACTGTTAGTCAGTTCTTACAACTTGCACTTCGGAGCCGCTGGCTTGTGTGGCGAGTGCTAAGAACTCTACAGCGCTGTAATAGAAATTGTTAAGTTGTAACAAGTGTTTGTATTGAATTTTATTAAACTAAAGATTGACTTAAAATAATCCAAATCCTCATACTGACTCGGTGTACTACTGCTATACACTTGTACTGTATCTACAATGCTTATCTAAGATGTATCTGAGGGTTTATGTATAATGATACTTGTACTGAATTGTAGGCAAAAATGAATTTCACTGTACCTCAGTACAGGTGACAAATAAAGCATATTGAAGCATTGAATCAAACCACTGATCTCCAATTCACCATGAAATGGTTCTTGTTCAATGTCACCCTTGAGGAGAATGTGCTCCCACTTTGGTTTTAAGTAAGTTCCCCAATTTTTGACCAGGTGACTTTTAGGGATTTTTAAATCTTTATATATTAAAGTCGGAATGGAGTGTTGTTTGAATGGAGCATGGAGATGGCGATGTTTACTTATCCTGCTTCCCTTGCCCTTCAAGATAATGGTGGTCACAGATTTCTAAGTTTCTGTCTATGTTTAGAGATACAGCGCGGAAACAGGCCCTTCGGCCCACCAAGTCCGCACCGACCAGCAATCCCCGCACACTAACACTATCCTACACACACTAGAGACAATTTACATTTAAACCAAGCCAATTAACCTACGTCTTTGGAGTGTGGGAGGAAACCGAAGACCTCAGAGAAAACCCACACGGTCACAGGGAGAACATACATGCTCCATGCAGACAGCTCCCGTAATCGGGATCGAACCCGGGTCTCTGTAAGGCAGCAACTCTACCACTGCGCCACCGTACCACCCAAAGTGCCATCAAAGTCCTGGTGAGGTGCTCCAATACAGCCTGAAAATGGTACATGTACCCACTATGGTGAGCTAGTCTTGGAGAGAAATGAATGTTTCTAATGAAGACATTGGCTATCTTCCAGGAATTCAAATCATACCGTCATGTTTAGGACAATGTCAGCTCCTTAATCACTATTTGACAAAGAGCACCATTGTGTAAAAGAGATAAAGGATGATGTAAATGTATTTACACTGCGCATGATGTATGCACTTAATTTTATGCAGTCATGCATTTTTCAAAAGTATTAGAAAGGTGACTCGAATTAGAGAACTGATTAGTAAGGTTAGACTGCATACATAGAATATGCATCATGTTCGTGGCATTTTTAAGAAAGACACTATGTTACTATTAAACTCAAATGTCCTAGATATTTAATTGCATAGCACAATTTTTCATTCACCATAGAATTTAACCTTGGAACCAAACTGATAGCAAAAGGAGATCCGTGAGGAAGAGAGAAATATTGGACCATGTCTGTCAGTGCAAGTGAACAGGATTCATATGAAGCGCTCCAGTAACTCAGTCAATCACTCAATACAGTTAGCACCATAATGACTGGGAATAAACTTCAAAGTAATAGAGTGGACCATTCACAATATAGCAGGCCCAAAGAAAAGGAAGGACCCATTCATAGAACATAAAGCAGTACAGCACAGGAATAGGCCCTTTGGCCCACAATGTGTGTGCCCAACATGATTACGTGAATCTAATCAATTCTGCCTGCATGTGATCCGTATCCCTCCATTCTCATGCGGACTCGATGGGCTGAAGGGCCTGTTACCGCGTTGTATCTCGAAACCAAACTAAACTAACGGCATATGCTCATAGTGAATGACCACGAACTGTGTGTCTTGTGCGGAGTGCCGTTAAAGCAATGATTCCAATCTATGAGAGGCTGCAGCAGAGGTGAAGAGAGCCAGTGAGGTGTGTGGGGACCCTGACACACTGCCTCTCTGGTGATGAGGACGGAAATGGACATGTGGAGGAAGGGGCTGAGCACTCTGGAGTAGATCTAGTCCTTCATTACAGCGGAGCTCAATGTGGGAAATGGGCATCAGCGTAAGTCACTCTGCCCATCATACCAAGCCTTCATTGGTGCTGGGTTTAAATTCTAGAACTTCCTACCCAACAGCAGAGTTACCTTTCCCCATTCAACCATGTCCAACCTGGACACGCCTCCATTGTTCCCTTCCTCCTCCCCTTCCCCCTACATTCCTTCCTTGGGGTTCACAATCCGCAACTGTTCAATCCTTTTGCCTCACAGCTTCTGTCTTTCCATCTTTGGCCTTTAACCATCATCTGCCTATCACCCCCCCCCCCCCTCCACCACCCTTATCTGTATCAATTTATTACCTGCCAGGTTTTGTTCTGCCCCTCCTCTCTTCCAGCTTTCTCCCCCCCTCTCCATTTCAGTCACTATCACCACAGAAGCAGCGTGTCAGGGTCTGCACACACCTCGCCGGCTCACTTCACCTCTGCCGCAGTTTCTCATAGATGAGAATCATTGATTTAACGGCTCTCCGCACAAGACGCGCAGTGCATGGTCATTCCCAATTCAGAAACAGATGGGGAGGAGGAAAGATAAAATGGATTTGTGTCCAGATTGGACACAGGGGAGAGCGGGGAAAAGTAACTCTAGCTGTTGGGTAGGGCGTTCCAGGATTTAAACCCAACAGCAATGAAGACTTGGTATGATGGACAGAGTAGCGTACGCTGATGTCCATTTCCCACATTGAGCTCCACTGTAATGAAGAACTAGAAAACACACGCAGGTCAGAGGGAGAACGTACAAACTCTGTACAAACAGCACCCGTAATCAGGATCGAACCCGGGTCCCTGGCGCTGTAAAGCAGCAACTCTACCGCTGAGCCACTGTGCCACCCAATGTGTATGGAACTGTACAAAAAGATTGCAAAGCTCAGATCCCCACAGAGCCTTGAGTGACCCACACCAATAAATATTTACTGTATTACCGCTGGAGCAAACGTTTGTAATGCACGTGCATTAGATCATTTAATGCTTTGAAGCAAGCATGTACTCCAGGCAATATTTCTTGTCTTCAAGACAGTGACTTGAATTTAATTCACAAACCTGCAGCCCTATGCTTTGTGTGATGCCAGCTGAAACGGCAAGCTCAATGACTCACGAAGACAGATTTAGGACAGATTACCACAATGGCACTGACACACAGGCTCTGCATGTGCTGTGCAAATGCAGCCCGTCTCCACATTAAGGGCCAAGTTCACAACTGATTCGAAATCGGTGCATGTCCTCACATTTATGTCAATGCGAGTCAGGAACTGCTTCACACCAGTGTGGAGGCTCTACGGTAATTACTTGCAGGGCAATTCATTACCTGTAAGGTAAATGTAATATTAGAACGGCACAGTGCGTCGAGTTGCTGCCACACAGCGCTAGAGACCCAGGTTCGATGCTGACCTCGGGTGCTGTCCATGTGGAATTTGCAGATTCTCCTTGTGGGTTTCCTCCTACATCTCAAAGATGTGTAGGTTTGTAGGTTAATTGGCCTGTGTAAATTGCTGCTAGTGTGTGGGGAGTGGATGCGAAAATGGGGTAGCATAGAACTAGCGAGAATAGGTGATCGATGGTCAGCATGGACTCGGTGGGCTGATGGGCCTGTTTCCATGCTGTTTCTCGAAAGTAAACAACTACTAACTACTACTGATGGGCCAGATGGTGGTTGATTCGATTCACTGCCTGCACTCAACACGATCACACCCACTCTGGACAATAAAGTACAACACTGTACAATATCATGGCCATGCTCACTGTTAGGGTGCCGTGAGTTATGTCAGAGTCCCCCACCCTGTCTCTCATCCAAGCAGCAGAAGATGCCATGGGTACATCAAGGCCCAATCACCACAGCTTGCTGCTATCCAAGGCTTCTTTCACCATCTGTAATATCACTCAGAGTTACTTACTCACTTCATTAAATGGGTAATGTATGTAAAATATATATGAAATGTAATTAAATGAAAATGTATACAAATTGTGTTAAAGATTATTGCCCTTAATAGACAGAAAATTGCAATGAAACAAGCAAAAGCCTATTTTTTTAAATGCAGGGTAACCCGTTCAAATGAACAGAGTCACTGCATGCCTACCTGCCAGGCTGCCGTGAAGTGTAGCAGCCGGATGCAAAGTGCATTCAGTCCCTCAGCTCAATATATTTTGGAAGCACTGGTGGTCTGGGAGGTAAATGCAGCAGCAGACCAGGGGAGCATCAGCTCTGGCATCAGCTATCCAGCTCGTCCCCAGTCTTCATGCTGCAGTGCAGGGATGTGGCGTGGGAAGCATCATTCGTATTGTCTAGGTCTCCAGCACAGCCCACCCCTACAACCGATGAGTGTGAAGAAGGTTACCAACTGCAGATGCTGGTTAACACCAAAGATAGACATAAAATGCTGGAGTAACTCAGCGGATCAGGCAGCATCTCTGGAGAGTAGGAATAGATGACGCTTCGGGTCCAGACCCATCGTACTCTGATGAAGGGTTTCCACCCGAAGCATCACCTATTCTTTTTCTCCAGAGATGCTGCCTGACCTCCTGAGTTACTCCAGCATTTTGTTTAAATGTGTTTTGTGTATTCCGTTGCTTTTTATTCGTATGATTGACTTGGCAAATGAAATTCCTCGTATGTTGCAAAACATACTTGGCTAATATTGATACAAATACATAGATGCTCCTGAACACATCATCAGTGATGTAACCTGGGGTCATTGGGTGTTTCGGGTCTTTCAACATCAGACACCCTCACCCAGGCGACCCAGCCGTGGTTGATCAGACCACGACTTGTGTTCAGGTGGCATTCGCTCCTCCCCATGGACCTCCTCTCCTGATCCAGAGCCATCTTGAGGCTTTGTCCGCTGCCTCTGTGGTGTTCTTGATGGCCCTTCTCCTCGCCACTCCGTTGATGCCCAGTGCACTCAAGGCTTTGTAGAGCGATTGCCCTGCAAAACCTCTGCAGCCAACCTCGATGGGCATACACCTTGCCTTCCAACCCTGCTTGCGGCAGTCTATGACCAGCTCTTCATATTTGGCCATCTTCCTCTCGTGGGCCTCCTCCAGACGGTCCTCCCATGGCACTGTCAGTTCCAACAAGACGATGTTTTTGGTCGCCTCTGAGACCAGGAGAATATCTGGCCTCAGAGTGGTCGTGGCAATGTGCTGTGGGAACTTCAGCTGTTTCACCAGGTATACGGAAAGCTGCCAGTCCTGTGCAGTGGCCAGGATTCCTAACAGATTCCTGGCTGCTGTGGTTCTTGGCAGCTGCACTCCGGCCTTCACGAAGGTGATCATCTGGGTGGTGGGGCGTTCTCGTCTGCAGCTGCTGATTCCCATGCTGGTGGCTTCTGCAATGGGTTTGAGAACCTGGTCGTGACGCCATGTGTACCGGCCCTGCCCAAGAGCCTTTGGGCAACAGCTCAGGATGTGTTCCAACGTCCCCTTGCCTGAGCATTGCTGGCAATCTGGAGATTCCGATTTGCCCCAGATGAAGAGGTTCGATGGGCTGGGCAGGACATCATACACTGCCTGGACCAGGAACTTGATGCGCTGTGGTTCAGCCTGCCTGAGAGCAGTCCATGTGACTTTTCGGTCCAAGGCCTGCTCCCACATTGTCCAGGCTCCCTGCTGCCTCAATCCAACTGCTCTGGTACACCTCTCCTCCTCCACCACTGCCCTCACTTCCTCCTGGACCAGCCTGCGTCTCTCCTTCCCCTTGGCCATGTCAAACTGGGGAGATGGGAAGATTCCCAAGCCTGCTCTTCCCCGAGTCACTGCTCCCACCAGGACTCTGTGGCGTATCCGAGACTCTGCTTGCACCACGGCTTCGCCGGCTCTCCACTTCCTCCCAGTTTTCACCTCCACCCCTGCTTGAGCCACCTTTGGGTCGCTGGCGTCCCTGTACAGCATAACCTCTCTGGCCCGAGTCACCTTGAACTCCTCCTCCAGGGACTTCAGGGGCAGCTGGAGCTTGGTGTTATTTCCGTAAAGGGCGATGCTGCTAAGGCTCCTGGGCAGTCCCAGCCACCTTCTGAGAAAGCTGCTGACTTTCCTCTCCAATCTCTCTACGATGGATATTAGGCATTCGTAGACAAGCAATGGCCAGAGTATCCTTGGCAGGATACCATGCTGGTAAATCCATGCCTTGAACTTGTCGGGAAGCCCCGACCGGTCCACTGCTCTCAACCAACTCTCCAGCTCCTGACAGGTTGACTGGACAGATGCTGTATCCTTCAGGCTGCTGTTAAACACTTTGCCAAGACTCTTCACTGGCCTTTCGGAGACAGTTGGGATTGGTGTCCCTTCGATGCTGAAGCGGAACCTGTCCATGACTTTTCCCTTCTTCAGCACCAGTGACCTTGATTTTCCTGGCTTAAACCTCATCCTTGCCCATCTAATCAGCTTCTCCAACCCCTGCAGGATCCACCTGCTTCCTGGCACTGACTCAGTGGTGACAGTCAGGTCGTCCATGAAGGCTCTGATTGGTGGTTGGCGCATTCCTGACTTGGTCCGAGGGCCCCGGCACTCTGGTTCAGCAGACTTGACGATCATGTTCATCGCCAAGGCAAAAAGGATCACAGAGATGGTACAGCCTGTGATGATCCCAACCTCCAGTCTGTGCCACTGATGTTACTGACCCTGATGAGACTCTCATGCTGAACTGGTTGTAATTGCCCAGGATGAGATCTGCCACTTGGCCCGGCACATGATGCTTGGCCATGACTGTCTGGATCAGCTTGTGCAAGATGGAGCCTGGACGTTGGCCAGGTCAAGCCAGAGCACTGTCAGGTCACCCTTGTTCTCCCTGGCTTCTCTGATGAGCTGGGTCACCACTCCCGTGTGCTCTAGACACCCCGGCACTCCAGATAAGCCTCCCTTTTGCACTGAGCTGTCGATGTAGCCATTATAAAGTATTATAAAGTATTATAGTGATTGATTGAGATTGTGATTGTGATCTACAGCTCCTTCCATCTCTTAAAAACATATACCCCTTCTAAACCCCCCTCTCACGACCAGGGTAGATCGAAGTGGACAGGATATTGTCCACAAGTGTGCTACCTCTAATGAGACTCTACAATGTCCCAAATGGAATCTGCAAAAATGGATCATCACCAAATTGGAATTTGACAACTAATTGTATCAACATGAAGCAGAATTCTAATCTTGACATTTCACAAACTGGTTCTGATAAACGTATTCAGTCTCTCCAACTCCCCCCAATTAAACCATTAGAAATCCACCAGGCTAAATTTCCAATCATGTTCTGTGTTATAAGTTCATAGGTTAATAAGACAGAGGAGTAGAATTAGGTCATTTGGCCCAGGTCTACTCTGCTATTCAATCATGGCTGATCAATTTTTCCCTCTCAACCCCATTCTCCTGTCTTCCAAGAACCCGCCAATCATCAGATTATCAGTTCGGACAGAGAACAGCATAAGAACTGGTCGTTCAACTCACAATGTCTGTGCTGAACATGCTGCCAAGTTAAACAAATCTTCTCTGTCTGTACATGATCCATATCCCTCCATTACCTGATACGATAATTCTTACCTTAATGAGTATTTCTAGGTCATTTTATATATCAATCTGGAAATTTAACCAGCATTTCCTGGTGAGACTTATCCTTGCACTTGATGTGAACTGATTGATACAAATACATCGATAGATGCTCCTGAACACATCATCAGTGATGTAACCTAGGGTCATTGGGTGTTTCGGGTCTTTCAACATCAGACACCCTCACCCAGGCGACCCAGCCGTGGTTGATACGAGTCATACATAAAAATAATGCCAATGCTTCATTTGAAGTACCGAGGGGAAACTAGTATGGGGCAATTAAAAAAGAATCATTATTATAATATAACACATTATATTAATAATATAACACATATTATATGCCTGGAACGCATTGCCGGGGAGGTGAAGGAGGTGAAGGAGGCAGATAGGATAGTGGTCTTTAAGAGGCATTTAGATATGAAGGGACTGGAGGGATATGGATCACGTGCAGGCAGAGGAGATTAGTTTATCTTGGCATCATGTTTGGCAAGACATTAAGTTTAACATTTTAAAAAGTACTGGACGGTAACAGGAATACCATAAAACAAAAACTCATTTGCTAACTCAACGGATTGATGGGCGATGAGATAATTGGAACACTTTGGCAATGCAATAACTCAGATGATATTTTAGTCCACTGCAAATTGCTGATGAAAATTGTACAATTTAAGCCGTGGCAAGTCTCGAGGATGACAGAGCCAAAAGGAGGAAAGCTAATGGGGTAAGAAAGTGTCAGAAAGGAAATGGCACAGTAAAGGGAAACAAAAAGAGTCTTAAAAAATTCAACTGCACATTTCATGTCCACAGGAACTCATGAACTTAAATACAAGAATGGGAATAAGAAACAAGACCCGAGAGTCTTGACAACAGAACAAAGAAGAAATATAAGCCACCATTCGATATGCCAAGTCCTAGAGCGTGCAAGTGTTCAATGCTGCCTTAATCTGAAAATAAATACAGTATTGTATGCCATGCCAGGAGTCAGTATGAAATCATTGGCAGAGGATTCACAAACAGACTTCACCTCTGCTTCAAGGTCTGTTTAACAAGAAAGTCAAATTTGTAATTATTATTAAAGAATTACTGTTACGTTCAATAGCTTTCAGCTGAGGGAGAGGCAAGAAACTGCAGATGCTGCTGGAATCTTGAGCAGGAAACTGAAGGCTGGGGGTAGTTCAGTGGGTCTGGCAGCATCTGTGGAGGGAATGGACAGACAACGTTTCGGGTCGGGACTCTTCTTCAGACTGATGGTGTAGGAGGGAGAAATTTGGAAAAGAGAGATGGGGTAAACGACTGGTAGATACAGGTGAGGAGGGAGGTAATTCACAGACAGCTGGAGATAGCAACAAAGGATGGAGGTGAAAAGGAAGCAAAGGGTGTCAGAGAAGGAAAGATGAGGAGTGAACCTCTTCTTGCCTCTCCCCTATGTTCTCTTCCACCCACATCCCTCCCTCCACTTTTTACTTCACTACTTTTGTTTTCTTATTTGATACCATATTGTCTTCGAGTCTGTGTCACTTACTCCACCCATCTACCAATCACCCCCTCAGCTGGATCCATCTATCACTTGCCAGGCTTTCTCCCAACCCATCTTCTTTCTAGCTTTCTCCCCCCTACTCCATCAGACTGAAGAAGGGCTTCGACCTGAAACCACGCATGTCCATTTCCCTCCACAGATGCTGCCTAATCCAATGAACTCCTCCAACAATTTGGCTTCTGCTCAAGGTGACATCTGACATGAAAGTGTACATGGAAAATCTGACTAGAAAAAAATCCAACTGGCAAGAATCAGTAACCGAACCTTTAGAAAGGAAATGCATATATAGGTCAAATGCAGGCAAATAGGACCATCATTTGGTTGGCAATGGGGCTGGCAAAATGAGTTGTGCTGAAAGGGCTAATTCTGTGCTGTAGATTTTATGACTCCATGATACTGAAAGTATTCATGAATTAATTAACATCTTGGACTTCCTGTGAGAATAGTCTGCAAGTGATCTGATGAAGATTTCTTGTACTGTGGATCCATCATGGTCAGAACAGGAACAGGAAGTATCGTCAGATGAAGGCAAGTCATTGGAGGTAGAGGGGAGACCTGATGGAAGCAGAGAAAATTATGAGGGTCATAGATATGGCTGACAATCAGAACCTTTTTCCCCAGGGTAGAAATGTCTAAGGCAATAGGGCATAGCTTTAACGCACGAAGGTCGACGTTTAAAGGAGATGTACAGGACAGGTTTTGTTTTTCCACATACAGATTTTTGGGCACCTAGAATGCACTGCCAGGGGTGGTGATGGAGGCAGATAGTGTTTTTTTGTTTTTTTGTTTTTGTGGTACAGCATGGAAGCAAGCCCTTCGGCCCACGACAACCATCGATCATCCTTAGACTAGTTTTATCCTACACCCTAGGGACAATTTACAGGAACCAATTAACCTACAAACCTGCATGTCTTTGGGATGTGGAGAGAAACCTGAGCACCCGGAGAAAACCAACGTGGTCACAGGGAGAACGTACAAACTCCATACAGACAGCACCCTGAGTCAGGATCAAACGCAGTCCCTGGCACGGTAAGGCAGCAACTATATCTCTACGGCACTGCACTGCCCCTAAGTGGTATTTAAGTCTTTTAGATAGGCAGGGAATGGAGGCATGTGGATCATGTTCAGGCAGAGGAACCTAGTTGAACATGGGGATTGTAGGCTGAAGGGCCTGTTCCACTGCTGTACAGCTCTATGTTTTATATGAAACAGAGAACATGAAATAAATTGGAATGGAAGAGCATTACAGATCCATGACGTATCATTAGTGCTTAAATTCTAATGAGAATTTGAAAAATTGCACAAAAGGCCAAACTTTGGAACAGCAGGCACAAGATAATGAACAAAACATCGACAATGAAAAAGTATGTTGAGGAAGCAAATGTCAAAATTCAAACCAGATTGATAAAAAAAAACACCCGGGAGGTATAATTGAGTTAACGGGAATGAAACAACATATCATCAGGCTAAGCACAAGCCTTCCATAAAACTCCAAAAATAGTAAGTTGGGCAAAAGATGATGAAACAAAACAAGCAGAAATAACAGAGGAAAGCAACAAACCTACTTAGCAAATAAAAAGGAAAGAGAAATTTAAATCGCTACTCAGGCGAGGCACCATTTGTGGACAAAGTAGACTTTAGAGATACGGCACGGAAACAGACCCTTCAGCCCACAGAGTCTGCGCCGACCAGCGATCACACCATGCGCTCACACTATCCTAAATAAGTGATTAATATATCAAGTCAGGATATCTTTTGCACGACTTCTTTCTGAGGATATCTTCTGTACCAGTAAGGTTTTGTAAAACCTATACAGTGGCAGAACACACAATTATTTACCTACTTTTAAATAACAGTAGAGGTCCGGATCCAGAAATAAAGAAGGTTTCGGTAAGAGGAGTGACTATGGTATTGTCTTTATGACTGTGGCAATTCAGAAATACCTTCTGTATCTCTAAAGCACTTTGGGGGGGGGGGGGGGTGGAAGATTGCAACCTTCACGTGGTCCGCCCTGTTTCGACTAATGCAATCAACTCGACGTGCACAAACGGAAGATCAAATAGAACAAGTTGTCCAACAACTTTAGGCTGTGCACACCACATGAAAGAAGAAGAAGAAGCACTTTGGAACAGCCTGAAGTTTGGCATGGTGTTACATAAATTCAATGAAAAAAGTTACATTTATATACCATCTTTCAAAGAGAATTATAGGATGATACGAAGAAATTGACCCTTTCATCCCGCTGAGTCCACACCAACCATCAACCATCCGCTTATACTATTCCTGCATTAATTCTCTCCCCATATTCTCATCACCTGCTCGCAGGTTCTAGCATTCACTTACACACTTGAAATATTGACATTGGCAAATTAAACTACCAACAAGCACATCTTTCAGATGTGGGAGGAATTCAAGGGAATCCACGCGGTGAGTAATGGTGCACTCAATATGTGCTTAACAAGGTCACATGAACAGCAATGAGGTAATAATCAAATCAATTATGGATTAATTTGGGATTTAGAGATAAATATTGACCATGCCACCAGAAAGAGCACACACTAGCCTTTTTAAACAATCCCGCAGAATTTCACATCCATCAGAAAGGAAAAATAACAACTGCTCCAGAAGTTGGTGCCTTTCCTCAGCATGCTTCAGAGAGTCTACAAAACCAATTTCCATTTCTGTCCATATTCATATCTGCCCAAAAACAAACTCTCAATGCTGGCAATCTCACTGTTACACTGCATGCCCACAGTCAAAGGCTGCAGCTATTTATTTTTACTTATTACTCTTTAGGTCAATGTTACAACACACATGCAGCATCTTTGTGAATGGAATTGAAAGACCAGGAGACAAATTTCCACTCTGGGATAAATAAGTGCTGCTGCGATCAATCTCTTCAAAATGCCTTCTTGATGAATTCCGTTCTTTTATGTAAGACGTTTAGTGCATGCCAAATTATTTTAATCCTTTTAGCTATAGAGATATTGGTATTAAACTTTACGAAATAAAAATGGAATTTTAAGAAGAACCAATTGCCACATCCTTTCTTCTTACTCATAGAGCCATACAGCGCGGAAACAGGCGTTTCGGACCAACTTGCCCATGCTGCCCAAGATGCCCTATCCCTTCTTCTTTGTGTTGAGAGAACAGATTAATGCAGCACCCTGCTAATTTCTACCAAGTACTCAATAGCAAGGTTTTCTTTTTTATATTTATGGGACATGGATATCACCAGAATTATACCTCATTCATAACTGCTTGTAAATAACGCTGAAGGCACCGAACAAAACACAAAGTTCTGGGGGAACTCAGGTCAGGCAGCATCTGTGGAGGGAACGGGCAGGCAACATTTCCTTCACACAATCCAAAACTTTGTCTGACCAGTCTGAAGAAGAGTCCCGACCTGAAATATTGTGGGTCCATTGCCTCCACAGATGCTGCCTGACCAGCTGAGTTACTCCAGCACTTTGTGTTTTGCTCAAGATCCCAGCATCTGAATTTTTTGTGTCTTCTTGAACCACTGCTAAACTTCAGGAGATGTCCACACCTGTGTTGCAGCTTGTCAGGTTAGCAGCTCATTTTAGGTGCACTGCTACAATGCCCCCCATGTTGTTGAGCACTCCTCATTGTACAAATATTGAGCCATAGGCTTAACAGTGATGGTGCATTGAAGGAGGCACTGGGCATGGATTTAGCCATTGTTTCATTGAAAGATACAGCATTGAAACAGGTCCTTCGACCCATTGAGTCCACGCTGACTATCAAACAACCTGGTCACACTAGTTCTATGTTATCCTACTTTCGCATCCACTCCCTACACTGGGGGAAATTTAGAGGGGCCAATTATCCTACAAACTTGCATGCCTTTGGGATGTGGGAGGAGACCACAGCACCCGGAGGAAACCCAGGCAGTCTCAGGGAGAACATGCAAACTCCACACAGACAGGTCACAATCGAACCCGAGTCTCTGGTGCTGTGAGACAGCAGCTCCATCAACTGTACCACTATGCTGCCATGTAGTCCTGGAAGATTAAAAAATCTAATCAGTTAGACACAAAATGCTGGAGTAACTCAGCGGACAGGCAGAATATCTATCTCTAGTGAAAAGGAATGGGTGACTGAAGAAGGGTCTCGACCCGAAACATAACACATTCCTCCTCTCCAGAGATGCTGCCTGTCCCGCTGAGTTACTCCGGCATTTTGTGTCTATCTTCGATTTAAACTGGCATCTGCAATTCCTTCCTACACAGAATAAAAACTCTGTTTTGCCTGATTCCATGAGCCAACTTGGGTTGGAAAGCAAAAGCACAACACAAAGCCAGTGTCCTCCCGTCACCATGATGCCCTTTCATAGACAATGAAAAGATCTAGTGGAACCTCCTGCAATTTTCTAAATTTAAGTGGATGTTTTATTATAGGGTGTAAAAGCAGAGATTTTTGAACATTTTGCAATGTACTTCCAAGTTCAGAATGCACTAATATTACAAATACCTTGAATGGAGGAAAAACAATCTCATTGACAAAGCACTGGAGTGCTTCGAATATCGAATAGTGAAAGGCCTGGACAGAGTGAATGTGGAGAGAGTATTTCCCCCAGTGGGCGAGTCCAGGACCAGAGGCCACAGCCTTAGAATGAAAGGACGTACCTTTAGAAAGGAGCTGAGGCGGAATTATTTTAGTCAGCAGGTGGTGAATCTAAAGAATTCATTGCCACAGATGGACTTGAAGGCCAACTCACTAGATGTTTTTAAGACAGAGATTGACAGATTAAAGGTGTCAGGGGTTAAGAGGAGAAGCCAGGAGAATGGGGTTGAGAGGGAAAGATAGATCAGCTACGATTGAACAGCAGAGAAGACTGGATGGGCTGATTGGCCTGATTTTCCTCCTATAATTTAAGTATTTGCCCTTTGAATAACCACTTGCTAACATAGATCACAACTTAGAACATAGAACATGGAACGTTAAACAACACAGCACAGGAGCAGGCCATTCCTCCCACATTGTCCATGCCTAATATAATGCCAACTTCAACTAATCTCTTCTGCCTGCACATGATCCATATTCCTCCATTCTCTGCTTGTGCCCATCTAAAAGCTTCCTAAATGCCCCTACTGTTCCTGCCTCCACCACACCCGACAGATTGTTCCAGGCACCCACCATCCTCTGTGGAAAAAAACATTCTCCATACATCTTCTTTAAAGTCTGCCCCTCTCATCTTAAAGTTATTCCCTCCAATTTTTGACATTTCCAGGCTAGGAAAAAGATGCTGACTACGTACGTGCCTTATAATATTACACACTTCTAGTGGGTCTCCCTTTAATTTAAAATGGTCCACAGAACTTGCAAACAAAAGACCCTTAACTTTGATTTGCATACTGGAAACCAGAATACGTTTGACAGTTTAATGCAAGATGATTTTTAACTCAGTGATAAACCACAATGCCTTCATACTGCCTTACAGCACCAGAGACCCAGGTTCGATCCTAACTATGGGTGCTGTCTGTATGGAGTTTGTACGTTTTCCCTTTGACCACGTGGGTTTTCCCTGGAAACTCAATTTTTTTCCTTCCCAATTCCAGACTGCAAGTTTGTAGATTAAAAGGTTTCTGTAAATTGTCCCCAACATATAGGATACAACTAGTGTATGGGTGATTGCTGGCCGGCGTGGACTCGGTGGACTGAAGGACCTGTATCCATGTTGTATTTCAGGGGACCCGGCATTGTGGGGAATGAAGAAGCGATGAGTACTTTTTGTAACTTTGTCAGCACTTTTGTGGTGACTCTTTTGGTACATTTTCCCCACGATTAGGTGTCCTTGAGACTCTTGAAAGGCGCCCATAAATAAAATTTATTATTATTATTATTACTTTGTATGCAAAAACAATGAATTTCACTGCACCTAGCTAGCTAGGTACAAGTAATAATAAAGTATCATCATCATCAAACTAAAACTAAAAGAAAACAAACCTTATAGGAACACTGTAACCTTCCTATGAGCCTTGCATCAATGAGTCAAAGCACTTGTGAAGGAGCTACTCAATCAACTACACCTATAATAATTTCCTCATTTAGCACAAGATTTTTTTCCCCCTCCTCAAATTCTGCATGATTAGCATGTTAACATTTTAAATGGGAAATGTTAATTGCTCCGAGAACCGACTCAAATACTTGACAGCCAATAAAATTCTCTAGTGCACAGAAACACACAACACACAAAATGTCAAATAGAATTACCTGCACTGGAGATTTAATGAATTTCCGCTTGGTACAGCTAAAGCTTTTTTTCCCACACTATATGAAAAGAAACCATAATTGGAGTCAGAAATCAGGCTGCCACCAAAATAAGCTGCTGCTTTGTCAGCCATAATTAACTGCAAGCTAACTCATTCTTAATAGGCGATGGTGAAGAAACCATTTAAAAAAAATAAAAATACTCATGGATTAAAACTTGTAAATACATTTGGTCTTCTAATTTTAGTTTGTACATTTGGAAATAGATATTGATAACCTTATTCAGGCACAGCCCCCAGGAGAGGTTGGCAGGAGATGTGAATCTATTCCATTTATCCAATTTTATCCATTTCCTGGGAAACTCAATAGAGGAATGCATGTATGTATGCAGTTAAGGTTGCAGTGGGGTCAAACCAATACTTGCAACAAGGCTGCGTAAAACTGCATGCATTAGTCTTTATTGTTTATAGTGAGATAGGAGCTCTGTGCCTATGTTACCTATTTGAAAGAGCAATCAGTTTCACTACCCTGCATTTTCCCCACGATTAGTTAATGAAAACTACATTACATTGGCTTCTATTAACCTTTCAAGCAGGATATTTCACTATCATTTCATTAAGATGCTGAATTTACAACGGCAATAATTGGCATGTGCAATAAATTATACCTTAATCGTACAGCAAGCCTGTGTTTAAAAAAAAACCTTGATGTGCCTAAAGGATTGAATGACAAGAGTCAATATCTTGTATCACATTGCAAATTGGAGAAATGATGACGAAAGAAAATCAGCAAAGAAAATTTGCAATATAAATAATGTTTCAATTAGTTTTAAAAAGCATGATGGCAGCAAAATTTGACCACTTTCGAAATTGCTAAGTTTCTAAATTGTAAAAGCAGAACACTGCAGCATAGAATAAAGTAATTTGACCCATAAATCTGCACTATTTCCCCCATTCACCACTTAACGTAATCCCATGTTCCCACTTGCATGCTGATATGCATTTTCTTGCCCGAGGAATAACTAACCTTCAAAAGAATGAACTGATTCTGCTTCAACAGCACTGGTAGAGGATTACATTTCTAACCATCGATTGAGTCAGAGAGTTATACAGTTGGAACAGGTCCTTCAGCCCAACTTGCCCACACCGACCAACATGCCCCATTTTAACTAGTCCCATTTGCCTGCTTTTGACATATCCCTCTGAACCATGTGCCTATCCATGTGCCTGTCCAAATGTTTCGTAAACGTTGCAATAGTACTTGCCTCAACTACCTCCTCCGGCAGCTCGTTCCATACACCCACCACTCTTTGTGCGAAAAAGTTATCCCTCAGGTTCCTATTAAATCTTTCCCCCCCACTCCTTAAACCTATGTCTTCCGGTTCTCAGTTTCCCTTCTCTGAGCAAGAGAGACTGTGCGTCTATCCAATCTATTCCTCTCATGGTTTTGTACAAATCGATAAGATCACCCCTCTTCCTTCTGTGCTCCAAGGAAGCGCAGTCGCTATAGAGTCAGAGACCACAAAAACAAGCCCTTAGGTACAACTCATCCATATTGGCCAAGATGCCTCATCTAAGATAGTCCCATTTGCATGCATTTGGTCCACATCCCTCTAAACATTTCCTATCTACTTGTCCATCTACGTGAAGATCCAAGCTTATCACACAAAATAATAATGTGTGAACTTTGAACTTTACTTCCAAAAGATTCCTGCACTTTAAAACATAGTGCATTGTTCATGTTTTGCAATATCATGTTACATTATCGAAGATTAAGTTCTAACATCCCGCACTCCAAGCAAAGCCATGTTCTTATGGTACACTTCTGAAGCACCCACAGTTTAAATGGTGGAAGCAGGTTCGAATCATTTGGGAGGAATCTTTGCACCAGGTCTCCTCACGCCTGTACATAGTTGTTCTGGATGAAAGACCTTACCTGCCCGACCCCCAGGTATTTGAACAGGTTCCCATTCACATGCGGCAGGGCATTAGTATGGGTGTCAGGGGTTATGGGGAGAAGGTAGGAGAATGGGGTCAAGAAGGAAAGATAGATCAGCCATAATTGAATAACAGTGTAAACTTGATGGGCCGAATGGCCTAATTCTGCTTCTATCACTTGAACGTATGGCTTTTGGTAGTGGATCTCTGACAAGGCCCTGACAAAGCCTCACCTTCAATTCTGCTGGCTGTAAAAGCAAGGTTTAGTGTCATGCAAGAATTCAATAACATCAAAAATTAAAGATAAAAATTAAAAATAAAACCTAAAAAAAATATCCATTGAAAATATAAAAACAAACCAAAATAATTAAAAACAACATATTGCATTAGCTGCCTTGTTTTATAATGACTGTTACATGACATCCTTATAAATCAATGCGTTATCAGATCTTGTCCTCGGTCTCGCCTCTTGTTGGATCTGAGAGGTAAGATGGAACTCTGCTGCTGAACTACATGTGGCATTGCTGACAAATGCATCATTACCGGTCCTTCAGAGAGTTTGGTCAAGTGTGCATGCCCCTGGCTTGTTGCTAGTTAGACAGACGCAGGTCAGAGGTGTCTCTCGAAACCAGCATTATTTGCCCTAAAGATCCATGTATCCAGGAAACAGAAAGGACCATTACAACTGCAGGCCAACTTAGGAATTGCATTTATAACGATGGCCAGCATTCACCAACATTACTTTGTGAAAGGACCAGCAACCTTGTGCACAAGGTGCGGCACAGTGGCAAAGCGGTTGAGTTGCTGCATTATAGCGCCAGAGACCCGGATTCGATCCATCTACGGGTGCTGTCTATACAGAGTTTGTATGTTCTCCCTGTGACCACATGGGTTTTCTCCGGGTGCTCCAGTTTCCTCCAATATTCCAAAGATGTGCATTTTTGTAGGTTAGACAAAAATGCTGTAGGAACTCAGCGGGTGAGGCAGCATCTATGGAGCGAAGGAAATAGGCAACATTTCGGGCCGAAACCCTTCTTCAAACTCTATGGAGCGAAGGAAATAGGCAACGTTTCGGGCCGAAACCCTTCTAATTGGCTTTGGTAAAATTGCAAATTGTCCCTAGTGTGTAGGATGGTCCATTGTACGGGTGAATACTGGGAAGCATGGGCTTGCTGGACTGAAGGGCCTGTTTCCATGCTGTATCTCTAAACTAAACTAAACATGAAGTTCAATGCAGAAGCAAAAAAAAACATTAGTGATGCTCTGTTCCAATGCACTGTTGTAACATTTCTAGGTGCAATCAACAGGTCAGCCTTTTTCATACAACTATTTTATGCACTATTCTCAAAGTAAAGACAACTGCTGCAGTTAAACTTCGTTGAATGAGATGAAACTGATTTTTGAATGGTGTATAATATATAATTACCACTGAACAATTCCTCTGGCACTACCTGTATTAAACTAATTTTACACGTTTTTTTATCATTCCCTTAGAACACTGAAAAATATATTTTATTTGAAAAAAATGAGTACACCAGATCTTTTTCCCCAGGATAGAGGCATTAAGAACTAGAGGGCATAGGATTAAGATAAGAGGGGAAAGATTTAATAGAAACCCGAGGGGCAACTATTTCACACAAAGAGAGGTGCGTATATGGAGCACGCTGCGTGAAAGTAGTGAAGGATGATACAATAACATTTAAATTACATTTTACAGGTACATGGATTGAAAAGGTTTAGAGGGATTTGGGGTAAACTTGGGCACATGAGACTAGCTTAGATGGGGCATCTTGGTCGGCATGGATGAGTTGGGCTGAAGGGCCTTTTTCCAATCTATATGACTTTATGACTCTATCCTTTACTGATCTGTGGGATCAAAGTCTGCTCAAATCTTAGAACATACCTTCGGGCACACACATCTGCCAAGGAGCTGGGAAATTTGAGGCAGTTTAGCTTGCGCCAGTGGACCATGAGGAAAACAATGGTGCAGAACTGGTATCTGGGTACAACTGAAGAGAACACAGTCGAGTCCAAGAGTACTCGACCTCTGCTTAGCTGAGTCAAAGTTCCAAGCAGAATTACTGGCTTTTCAGCTCACGATCTGATCTACCTTTCTTGGTCTATTTATGAAATATTAGATTTTATCTTAATCCTAGGAGACTTAAGTCCCTGTCCCACTTAGGAAACCTGAACGGAAACCTCTGGAGACTTTGCGCCCCACCCAAGGTTTCCGTGCGGTTCCCGGAGGTTGCAGGTGGTTGCCGGAGGTTGCAGGTAGTGGAAGCAGGTAGGGAGACTGACAAAAACCTCCGGGATCCACATGGAAACCTTGGGTGGGGCACAAAGTCTCCAGAGGTTTCCGTTCAGGTTTCCTAAGTGGGACAGGGGCATTAAGGGCCTGTCCCACTTGACGATTTTTTCGGCAACTGCCGGCATCAATCACTGACGTATCAGGTTACCGAAAAATTTGCGGCGTGATGCGGCAGTATGACTCGCGGTGTTTTTTCAAGTGTCGCAACATTTATTTTGTCACTGCTGAAATTTGATATGTTCAAAATCTTTTGGCGACACTGAAATGATGCCGGTAATCGCCCCAAAAAAAACGCAATTGGGGCAGGCCCTTTAACCTTTTTTGTAAAATGTTTACAAATATAAATGAGGGCTTTCTACTTCTTGCCTCAGATTTAGTTTTGTTTAGAGATACAACATGGAAAAAGGGCCTTCAGCCCACCGAGTCTGCACTGACCAACAATCACCCGTTCACACTAGGTTAGTTTAATTTTAGATATCTCAATTTAGTGATATCTTAGTTAGATACCTTAGTTTAGATAGTTCTATGCTATCCCACTTTTGCATCCTAAACACTGGCGGGCGATTTACAGAAGCCACTTAACCTACAAATCTGCATGTCTTTGGAGTGTGTGAGCACCCAGAGCAAAGCTACAGGGAAAATGTACAAACTCCGTACAACCGGCACCCATAGTCAGGATCGAACCGTGGCCCCTGCTGCTGTACACCAGAAGCTCTACCGCTGCCCAACTACAATTTCTTCACACTCCGATCAGCCAAGCAGTGATGACATCAGAGCTGCCGAACATCACTAAATCTCCAACAATCTGACAACAACTGGAAAAGAAGAAAACCAAACAAGCTTACTCCATTAAATTTGCAAGCAGGTCTCCCCACCGCCCATAGGCCATTATGTCATGCCATCCCTTCAGTGGCCAAAACGGACAAAACATTAGTTGAGCAGTAGTTTTATTTAGTTTAGTTTAGATATACAGCGAGGAAATAGGCCCTTCAACCCACCGAGTCCACACCGACCAGTAATCCCCACACATTAACACTATCCTACACACACATTTACATTTATACCAAGCCAATTAAGCTACAGACCTGTACGTCTTTGGAGTGTGGGAGGAAACCGAAGATCTCGGAGAAAACCCACGCAGGTCACAGGGTGAGCGTACAAACTCTGTACAGATCCTGGTCCACCGGTATTCAGGTTGAACCCAGGTCTCTGGTGCTGTAAGGCAGCAACTCTACTGCTGCGCCACCGTGCCGACCCAAGTTTTAGTCCAAAGCCAGATTGCAAAATGTCAGTGATCCAACCATCGAAGTGATCTCGAAAGTAGGCGCTGCCTCAAAAAGGCATCCACGCTTGACTTACACCACCCTGGCCACCCTCTCAGTTCACCCTTATCATCACAATGCAGCAATAGGAGCCTGAAAACCGTGACCACCAGATTCAGGAATAGCTTCGTCCCAACTGCCACACAGTGGCGCAATGGTAGAGTTGCTGTCTTACAGCACTTGTAGCGCTGGTGACTCGGGTTCGATCCCAACCACGGGTGCTGTTTGTATGGAGTTTGTACATGACCGCGTGGGTTTTCTCCGAAATCTTCAGTTTCCTCCCACACTCCAAAGACGTACAGGTTTGTAGGTTAGTTGGCTTGGTGTATGCGCAAATTGTCCCAAGTGTGTGTAGGATAGTGTTAATGTGTGCGGGGATTGCTGGTCGGCGCAGACTCGGTGGGCCAAAGGACCAGCTTCTGTGCTGTATCTCTAAACTAAACTAAACTACACTAAACAACCATCAGGCTCTTGAACACTACCCAACACTAACCTCAGCTATGAACTTCTATATTCTGTCATTGGTTGCACTAAAGACTATGGATTTTTTTACACTAAAATTATGATTAGTTTATTGAAATGTTTTTATTATTATACATTATCTATCTGTATAGTATTTCCAGGTCTGCTATGCTGCTGCAAGAATGTAATTGATCCATTGTCAGTACATACGACAATTAAACACTCGACATTTGACTCTCCTGGTAGACAAAAGTGCTGGAGAAACTCAGCAGGTGAGGCAGCATCTATGGGGCGAAGGAAATAGAAGGGCCGAAATCCTTCTTCAGACTGATGTAGGGTGGAGGGGGCGGGGAGAAGAAAGGAGAAAGGAAGAGGAGGAGCCAGAGGGCTGAGGGAGAGCTGAGAAGGAGACGAGACAGGAGAGACTCTCCTGACTCTCTTGCCATCTTTGATCAAAAAACACGTTTGTTTCTGCATAATCAGCTAGTTTTTCCTCAAAGCAGATTCCGAGGTCAGCGAGCAGGCAGAGAAAGTAAAAACACCCAGCTCCATGAGAGCATTGATATTGAGAGCATTGATATACCTTGAAGCAACTTGATTGAGAGCACACAAGGCCAATTTAACACGGCTCAAGAAACAAGCTGAAACAAGAGCTCCAAATCAGCCAACGCATTGCACTCCACCGGTAGGTGGCTAATAATGAAGTCAATAAAATGGATCAAGTGATGACTGACTGCAGGGGTAACAATCTCGATTAAGTCAAATAGTTCACATCACAACTGGTACCACAGCAGGCTTCAGAGATCAAAGCAGAACTTGATTGCAGAGGGATGAAGTATCTCAGCAACAGTAAGCCCATCCAATGATGTGCTGAGCTCTGAAAGCAATTGAGAAGAAGCCAGTGTGATTTGATTTATGGTTGCATTGTAACTTACTGTGTAACTTCATGGAATGAGCCAAATGTCAGATTGCAAGAGAATTAGCAGTAAAGCATCGAGCCCATCAATCTGACCTTGACCCTTGGAACCCAACCTTCAAGTATGGACTTGAAAGCCAGTGGAAGGAATTAAGGAGGAGAAATATTTTGATCGAGAGGAAGGTGGGCATCTGCAAAGAGTGATATAGGCAGAAAGTCTGATCATACTTTAAGTGCCTTTATTTACAAAGCCTCAGACCAAAAGGCGTAAACTGGGATCGACACTGTAGTAACTCGACAGTTCGAGCAGCATCTCCGGCGATAAGATGACATTTTGAGTCGGAACCCTTCTTCAGACTGAGATGAAGCTGATATGTTTTAGGCCGTACGATCCATTTTTGAGTTTATCAGTCCAGGGAGATCCCTGATCTGGCTTTGCTGGTTTCCAACTCCAGAAAGAAATAATAAAGCAATCCAACTCTTTGACTCTGAATTCCAACACTGAAGATGAGCTTTGTGTTGGAATGGTTGTGTTGGTTAGGTTTAATAGGTTTTGATAAAGGACATAAAACACAAGATCTGTTTCTCTTTCTGCAGATGCTGCCTGGCCCGCTGAGCAACTCCAGCAGTTTCAGACTTGCAGATTTGTGCTTTCTATTCAATAAATATTTGCCTCTTACTTATACTGATCCTGCACAATCACCAATTTGAATGTTGTTTGAGACAACATCCATATGTCAACCCTTCCATTTTTATTTTGTTGAAAATAATTTTGCGCTCATCTTGGTGACTGATGTACATTTGCAAAGTATCCCCCAAAGTGTCCTGGAAAAGCCAGCAGTGCACAAAAGCCAGAAAGTGATGCAGAGCTAAAGCATTGTATTGTGACAGGATGGGATGACTCAGTGACACAGCGGTAGCATTGCTGTCATACAGCGCCAGAGACCCGGGTTCAATCCTAACTATGTTGGATGTCTGTACGGAATTTGTACATTCTCCCCATGACCGGCATGGGTTTTCTCTGGGTGTTCCGGTTTCCTCCCACACTCCATAGACGTACAGGTTTGTAGATTAATTGTGTTTTTTTTTTAAATGTCCCAAGTGTATGTAGGTTAGTGAACGGGGTGATTGCTGGTCAGCTCAGACTTGGTGGGTCTAAGGGCCTGTTTCCGTGCCGTATCTCTGAAATCTACATCTTAAAGGTTAACCCCACCAGCGTGAAATGTTCCAGTCACTGGGCAGTTTGGACAGAACTACATGCACGATTAATTCACCTTCTTCCAGAACTGCTGATCCCTCACTTATTAAAGACATTCCTCCAATTAGTGGGATTCAATTGGATGGCCCATTGCCTACAGTGCAGGTCATTGTGCACCTGTTCGTCCAAGCCTGCAGATCCTAACTCAGGATGAGAGCCTCATTGTTGTGTGCGCTGATAATGCAGTGAAAAACTTTGTTTTGTATGCCATCCTGTCAAGTCATACCATACATAATCAAAATCACATACATGGCAATTAAACAGTTTTGACTTTGTTTCTAGCATATGCAGTTTGGTTGACTTTCAGTGATAGAGGAGTAACTGATTTATGACATAATGACCCTTTAAATCATTCTTTCCCTGTGACGACATTTCCTTTACATTGCCCACCATTTGCATCCAGAACTAGAGTGAATTTACATCCGTGTAATAAGATATGTGGGTTCAGTAACTAGATGTCCTCCTGTTGGCTCAGTCAATTTGACTGCTGTTAACTGAGCAGCAATAAGTAAAGGCTTTCATGGGAGCAGTTTGGGTTAGTGCTATCAATGGAACGCAGAATGCAATTTTCAAATGTCAGCTTGAATAATTGAATGCTCAGAGCATTTGGTGCCCAGATAATAAATTGGGCTCGGTTTTTATAAAGGGCCATTTCTTGCTTTTGGTCACAGTTATGCTTGCACAGATTAATGGAGTCAGAAAGGGTGAAAGTTATAAGACATTTCACACATTTTTCACAGATCAAATCACAGAATGAAAACCAATTGGGCCGTACCGGCATAGAACAACACAGTTTGTCACAGTAACATTTCTAAAATGTTTATTAATTTGAAAAATATATCATTTACTATATGCAGTGATCCTTATATTGTTTTATTTTCCTCACTGCCATAGTTTTTCATGTTGAGCACCACATCAATGTCAGGAGAGACTACACCGCTCACTAAAACAATGAAAATATGCAAATAAACACAGAAGCATCTGGCATATGATCATAAAGTTCGTCAATGAATTATTTATCGTGTAGCTCACTACCCAATTATCACAAACGTATAGATCACTATGTTTAAAGGATATGTGCAGGGCTAGTTAAACAGTGGGTGGTGGGGCCCTAGAACGTGCTGTCAGGGGAGGTGGTGGAGTCAGATATGAAGGTGGCATTTAAGATGTTTTTAGATAAGCGCATGGAAGTGCAGGGAATGGAAGAATATGGATCATGTACACGCAGATAAATTATCTTGACATTACGTTCGGCACAGACATTGTGGGCTGAAAGGCCTGTTCCTGTGCTGTACTTTCCTATGTTCTGACAAACCTTTGAACTTTTTAAATTAACATTTAGAGTAATTGTGTTCATTATGGTCACCCTGTTATAGGAAAGATGTTGTTAAGCTGGAAAGGGTGCAGAAAAGATTTACGAGGATGTTGCAATGGAATGGAATGGAATGCTATTTATTTATTTATTGTCATTCAAACCTAGGTTTGAACGTAATTACATTTACTACAGTTTTTTACATTACAAAAAAACCCAAGACCCACACTTAACACAATTTACATAAACATCCATCACAGTGAGTCTCCTACACCTCCTCACTGTGATGGAAGGCAAAGTTTTATCTCTTCCCTTTATTCTCCACCCGCGGTCCAACTGCAGCGTTGAGGCGAACTGTGGCTCCGATGTTAAAGCCCCCCGCTTGGTAGGATGGTAAGTCCTGTGGCCATTTAGCCACGCCGGGTGATGTTAGGCCCCAGCTCCGTGTCCTTTAAACCCCGCGGATCAAGCAGACCAACCAGTCCAGCAGTTCAACTGCAGCGTCTAGGCGAACTGGGGCTCCGATGTTAGAGCCCCCGGTGACGATAGTAAGTCCCCGTGGCCACTAACTCGCACCGGGCGATGTTAGGCCCCGCTCCGTGTCCTTTCAACCCCGCGATTCCAGCGGGGGAAGCTGCCATTGCGGGAGCTCCGAAAAGCCGTCTTCCCCCAGGGACCTGGAGCTCCCGATGTTCCTGTCCACCGGGCCTGCAACCGGAGCTTCCGAAGCTCCAAAGTCGGGTCGCAGCCGCGCGCCACCACAGCTCTCCCCGCTCTGAAGACGGCCAGCTTTGCGTTGTCAGGTCCGCAGGCTCCGCGACTGGAGCCCTCAGGTTGGTCCTGGCCGGAGTCCGCCGACGGCTCCTCAGTGTTAGGCCCAACGACACCGGAGACCCGACAGGGCAAAAGTCGGGTCCCCGTACAGGGAAGAGATTAAACGGTTTCCCCTCCACCCACATATACACACATATACACAGCTAAAAAATAATAAAAACTAAGCTCAAAACATACATTTAACAAGACAAAAATTAAAAAAAAGACGGACGACTGTAGTCGAGCCGCTGCCATTAGGCGCTGCCACCTGCCAGGACTTGGGGGGCCTGAGCTATAGGGTGTTGAGCAGGCTAGTAGTTTATTCCTTAGAGCGCAGGAGGATGAAGGATGATCTTATAGAGGTGTACAAGATCATTAGAGGAATAGATAGATTAAATTAACAGTCTTTTACCCAAAGTAGGGATATCAAGAACCAGAGGACATGGGTTTAAAGTGAGGGGGGAAAAGATTTAATAGGAACCTGAGGGGCAATTTTATTTACACCAAGGTTGGTAGGTCTTTGGAACAATCTGGTGGTGCAAGTAGTTGAAGGAGGTACAATCAAAATGTTTCAGAAAAATTTAGGCAGGTACATGAATTGGATAGGTTTAGAGGACTATGGGTCAAACATAGGCAGTGGAACTAGTGTAAATGGGGCACATTGGTTGGCATAGGCAAGTTGGGTTGAAGCCCGCTTCCATGCTGTTTAACTGTGACTCTCTCACCTTGTATTACAAAGCCATTGACAGGTAATCGCATAAAAACTAATCAGGATCTCAGGCAGTAAAGGTCTAATTGCTACTTTACAGCTTGTGGATCAGGTTCAGTCAATAAATAGATCAGATCAAAACCCATAAAGGATACCTTTCAATTTGTCTTCTTAATATTTTGACTTCTTTTTCGAGTGGATTGTCTATAGGTGATGTTTGTTTAATAGCCTATGACTTGAATAAATACTTCCGCACATAAACTCATTCTTTATACACATCACTTTGACAGAAGAAAATTATTGCACGCTTTCCATGTCAAGAGGTTCTGTCCTCAATAACTGTGATGCAGCCTGAAAAGTTAGTTTTATAGCACAATAAACCTATTACAATTAATTACTATTCCACATTTGTGACAGATATTTTATTGAACTAACTTAAATTGTTTAAACGAGTCACACAGAACTACACAGATTTTGGACTCTTGTGCAAAAATGCAGACTGCTGGAGGAGTTCAGCAGGTCAGGAGCATCTGTGGAGGAAATGGACAGGCAACGTTTCAGGTTGGGACACCTGCTTCCGACCCAAAACAGCATCTGTCCATTTCCTCTCCATATGCTGCCTGGCCCGCTGAGTTCCTCTAGTACTTTCCGTTCTAAATGGTTAAATGCCTTAGAAGCTCTTCATAGGACTCGTATTCTTTCTGTATGATCAATTAAAACGTAAAATGCACACCATAACTTTTGGATGCATAGTCCACGTGGGACTTACCTCCTTTCACCTCAACGCTATTTGCACTGATCACCCGACTTCTCCGAGTCAACAGAAAGCTGATTAAAAACGGTGGTGCAGCAGTATAGTTGCTGCCTTACAGTGCTTACAGCGCCAGAGATCCGGGTTCGATCGGGTGCTTGTCAGTACGGATTTTGTACATTCTCCCCGTGATCTGCGTGGGTTTTCTCTGAAAACTTCAGTTTCCTTCCACACTCCAAATGCATACAGGCTTGTAAGATAATTGGCTTGGTGTAAGTGCAAAAATTGTCCCTAGTGTAGGATAGTGTTCATGTGCGGGGATCGGTGGTCGGTGTGGACTCGGTGGGCCAAAGGGCCTGTATCCGTTCTGTATCTCTAAACTAAACTAAAACGGCACAAAGTACTGGAGTAACTTATTGGGTCAGGAAGCATGTCTGAAGAACATGGATAGGTGATGTTTTGGATCAGGAACCTTCTTCAGACTGATCGTGATGGGGCAGAAACAAACAGAAGAGAGGTGGGGGGCGGGACAAAGCCTAGCACAGGACAGGTGGATTAAGGTAAGGGTGGGGTTAGGTTTTCAGATGGTTGGACAAGGGCCAGAGAAGGAAAGACAAGTGGTAGGAAATAAGGAGATGTACCGAAAAGGTGTGGAGTGTGAAGCCAGAGGAAGGAATACAGGTGGAAGGGAGGGAGGGGAAGGGATGGGGAATGGGAGAAATAGACATGCATCCAGGTGGGGCACAGGGAAGAAAGAGGGTAAAATGAGAGGGTTAACCAACAATTGGAGAAGTCAATGTTCATAGCATTCGGTAAGCTACGCAAGTGGAGTATGATAGTGTTGATCCTCAACTTTGCGTGTGGCTTCACTGTGGTAATGGAGGAGGCTCACGACCGATTGGCCAGTATGGGAATGGGAAGGAGAGGTACAACGGTTAACAACCAGGAGGTCCAGCAAACATTGGTTGACCAAGAAGAAGTGATAGGAAAAATGGTCACCCAGTCCCTGCTTGGTCTCACCTCACATCTGCCCTCATCCCTTTTATTTTGTAGCATATAAAATCAATGGCAGTTTTATCAGTGTCATTTTAAAACTATATCCTCCTCTGTAATGTATTGGTCGATCTGACCTTGCCTCGGTGCATCGACTAGTGAAATTCTCATCCATATCTCTTACTTCCAGACTTAACAACTCCCATTTCTTGGCGTTGTTCACTCTCTCCACCATCATCCCATCGATGGAGAAGGTGGATCCTCGGCCGTCCTCTTCTAAAGTCAACATTCAGCTCCTTGGAATTAAATTAGTTCACCGTTAGCCTCAGTGCCTTCACTGTTGATCCTGAATCCCTTGCTAAATCTTCCCCAATCCTCTTTCTTCCTTCGAGGCATTACATAGACACCCATCTCCCAGGAAACCTTGGGAATCTCGACTCCATTCAAGGACCCAAGCAGTCTTTCCAGGTGCGACAGAGGTTCATCTGCACCTCCTCCAACCTCATCTATTGCATCCGCTGCTCTAGATGTCAGCTGATCTACATCGGTGAGACCAAGCGTAGGCTTGGCGATCATTTCGCCGAACACCTCCGCTCGGTCCGCATTAACCAACCCGATCTCCCTGTGGCTCAGCACTTCAACTCCCCCTCCCATTCCGAATCCGACCTTTCTGTCCTGGGCCTCCTCCATTGCCAGAGAGACCACCACCGGAAATTGGAGGAGCAGCACCTCATATTCCGCTTGGGCAGTCTGCACCCCAGTGGCCTGAATATTGACCTCCAATTTCCAGTAGCCCTTGCTCGTCTCCTCCCCTTCTCAGCTCTCCCTCAGCCCTCTAGCTCCTCCTCTTCCCGCCCCCCTCCCCCCACCCCACCCTGCATCAGTCTCAAGAAGGCTTTCGGCCCGAAACGTTGCTTATTTCCTTCGCTCCATAGATGCTGCCGCACCCGCTGAGTTTCTCCAGCATTTTTGTATACCTTTGATTTTCCAGCATCTGCAGTTCCTTCTTGAACCTTGGGAATCTGAGGTCCAACAAAATGTTTGTTTTGTTTGGTAAACACAGCCATAGCTGTCGGGAAAAGAATAGTGAAGGCAAATAGTTAGGAAATAGGGATGTGGATTGTACTAATGTGGTGACAGGGAACCACAGGCAAAGCCTAAATTCAGAGACATGGGATGCAGGGGTGAGGACACCCATGTTTCAGGAACTGCATTGATTATGTTATAGAGTGCACCAGTTCCTACGAACTCCAACTCCGCGTGGCCTTTCCATTTGCTCCTACAGCCATGAAGCAGTTTAAACATTTTACTGCAGTGAGATCAGTATGAACACAAGTGAAATTCAAAAGAAAGTCTGCAGAGGCTGAAAAGCTGAATTAAGAACAGAAAATGGTGCAGCAAAAAAAAAAGATGCTGGAGGAACTCGGCAGCTGTGGAAGGAAATGAACAGAAGACGTTTTGGATTGGGACCCCTCTTTAGACAGAGTTCTTCCAGCACTTTGTATTTTAGCTAAAGATGCCTGCATCTGTAGTTTCGTGTGTCTTCGAACAACAGCCAAAGGTTGTTGGTTATAGGAATGACCAGGGAATCAGTCATTCCAGTTCACGAGGATTTATTTGGCCGTGACTTTAAACTGCTTAAGAACCTGGGGATCTGAACTCAAGACAAGTAAATAGATATTCGCACCACGTATCACAGCAACAGAACATTCCATTTCGACTTTGGGATTACTAAAATATTTCTTCATTAGTGTTATTGTTTTATTACTCAAAGGATTTCCGGAATGAGAATGGGCCTTTTGAAAATATCGCTAATATTCTTTACCATTTCCGTGGATTTTCATTAACAGCATTACATGGATTCTGATTTTTAAAAAAAGAAAAAACCAAAGCGCAGAATATGATCTTCAAAGTTAATAGATATTTATCAACGATGATGAGCTATACGATTCAAGGATAATTGCAGGAAAGCAGCGCTGTACGTTTGCACAGGCTTACATGCTTTGTCGATGATTAAATTCAGGGAGGGAAGGCTCTTTCACGGCAAAGGATTTTCCAACCGTGAAAAATGCACAGCCTCGTGTTAACCTCAATTAAAAATCGCACATTGAAATGCATTACATGCTGGAGTGCTCCGTTCAGTCAACATGCAGCCTCTTTGGAAAGTTATATTATAATGTATACACCTGCCCACTATTGTGCATGGCCTTACACGTTGGGAGCAAGCTTGTTCGAGCAGCTGTGGGAGATTTAAAACGGAAACCATTGGAGGTACTGAGGCTGTCCACTTCAAACTTGGAGTAGCAGCGGGAAATTTAAAGAGGGAGCTGGTAGATTGGCTCATTGAGAGGCTCAGCAGCCAATAAAAGTAAGGAACGGTGTAGCGGAGAGGCCTTTTGGGAACGGTCGAGCGGGAGAGGGGCCATGTTGAGGTGAAGTGCTTCAGATTATCTCAGGCATCAGGTCAGCACAGACATTGTGGGCCAAATGGCCTGTTCCTTTCCTGCACTATCCTACGTTCTATGAATCACAGGAACAGACCCTTTGGCCCACAATGTTGGTGCTAAACATAATGCCAAGATAAATTAATCTCCTAAACCTGCAGGTGATCCATCTCCCTCCATTCTCTGCATATCTATATGTTTATCTAAAAGCGTCTTAAATGCCACTATTTTATCTGCTACTATCTTATCTATCATATCTGTCCCCATCAGTGCATCAGAGGCACCCTCTATTCTGTGTGCAAAAAAAAGGGGCCCGTATATCTATTTATCTATCTATCTATATTACTAAAAGTCTGTTCTTGACCGGTTTTGGCCATCTGTGCTGCGATTTCCGAGAGAACGCCGCCATCTACGGCCGTCATTTTTGGCCACCTCGCTCAGAGCCCCCCTCCGCCGCATGTGTGCCGAGGATTTTTCCCGTCAATTAAAAATAACAGAGATATTAATGTTTTTACAAAATTCCCCATTCTCTCTGCTGCCCCCGCTGGCGGCAGGGGGGAGGGACTATAAAACCAGGAAGTGGTGTGCCACACAGTCTCTTCAAGATGGAGGAAGGCAGAGGGTCACATTTCTCTGAGCTGTGAATAACACTGAACACATGTCTACTCAAATGTAAGTGCACTTAGTGGTTCTAAAATGCTTGCAGAATGTGTCTTATTGGTTCTAAAGCTTGCAAAAAAATGTCTATTGGTTCTAAAGCTGGCAAAAATATGTCTATTGGTTCTAAAGCTTGCAAAAAAAAGTCTATTGGTTCTAAAGCTTGCAAAAATATGTCTATTGGTTCTAAAGCTTGCAAAAAAATGTCTATTGGTTCTAAAGCTTGCAAAAAAATGTATATTGGTTCTAAAGCTTGCAAAACAATGTCTATTGGTTCTAAAGCTTGCAAAAAAATGTCTATTGGTTCTAAAGCTTGCAAAAAAATGTCTATTGGTTCTAAAGCTTGCAAAAAGTGTCTATTGGTTCTAAAGCTTGCAAAAAATGACTATTGGTTCTAAAGCTTGGGTGTGGCTTGAAGTTGAAAGGCACTACTTACTGCAGATGGTGGCTTGGATGTAATGGCTTGAAGTTAAAATGCATTACTTACTGCAAATGGGGGCGTGGGTGCATTGGCTTGAAGTTGAAAGGCACTACTTACTGTAAATGGTGGCATGAAGTTGAAAGGCACTACTTACTGTAAATGGTGGCTTGGGAGCTTTGGCCTGAAGTTGAAAGGCACTATTACTGCAAATGGTGGCTTGGTTGCTTTGGCTTGAAGTTGAAAGGCACTACTTACTGCAAATGGTGGCTTGGTTGCTTTGGCTTGAAGTTGAAAGGCACTACTTACTGCAAATGGTGGCTTGTGTGTGGCTTGTGTGTGGCTTGAAGTTGAAAGACACCACTTACTGCAAATGGTGGCATGAAGTTGAAGGGCACTACTTACTGCAAATGGTGGATTGGTTGCTTTGGCTTGAAGTTGAAAGGCATTACTTACTGCAAATGGTGGCATGAAGTTGAAAGGCACTACTTACTGCAAATGGTGGCTTGGGTGTGGCTTGAAGTAAATGATGGCTTGGGTGTGGCTTGGGTGTGGCTTGAAGTTGAAAGACACCACTTACTGCAAATGGTGGCATGAAGTTGAAGGGCACTACTTACTGCAAATGGTGGATTGGTTGCTTTGGCTTGAAGTTGAAAGGCACTATTACTGCAAATGGTGGCTTGGGAGCTTTGGCTTGAAGTTGAAAGGCATTACTTACTGCAAATGGTGGCATGAAGTTGAAAGGCACTACTTACTGCAAATGGTGGCTTGGGTGTGGCTTGAAGTTGAAAGACACGACTTACTGCAAATGATGGCTTGGGTGTGGCTTGGGTGTGGCTTGAAGTTGAAAGACACCACTTACTGCAAATGGTGGCATGAAGTTGAAAGGCACTACTTACTGCAAATGGTGGCTTGGGAGCTTTGACTTGAAGTTGAAAGGCACTACTTACTGCAAATGATTGCTTGGGTGTGGCTTGGGTGTGGCTTGAAGTTGAAAGGCACTACTTACTGAAAATGGTGGCTTGGGTGTGGCTTGAAGTTGAAAGGCACTACTTACTGCAGATGGTGGCTTGGGTGCAATGGCTTGAAGTTAAAATGCATTACTTACTGTAAATGGGGGCGTGGGTGCATTGGCTTGAAGTTGAAAGGCACTACTTACTGTAAATGGTGGCATGAAGTTGAAAGGCACTACTTACTGTAAATGGTGGCTTGGGAGCTTTGGCCTGAAGTTGAAAGGCACTACTTACTGCAAATGGTGGCTTGGTTGCTTTGGCTTGAAGTTGAAAGGCACTACTTACTGCAAATGGTGGCTTGGTTGCTTTGGCTTGAAGTTGAAAGGCACTACTTACTGCAAATGGTGGCTTGTGTGTGGCTTGAAGTTGAAAGACACCACTTACTGCAAATGGTGGCATGAAGTTGAAGGGCACTACTTACTGCAAATGGTGGATTGGTTGCTTTGGCTTGAAGTTGAAAGGCATTACTTACTGCAAATGGTGGCATGAAGTTGAAAGGCACTACTTACTGCAAATGGTGGCTTGGGTGTGGCTTGAAGTTGAAAGACACGACTTACTGCAAATGATGGCTTGGGTGTGGCTTGGGTGTGGCTTGAAGTTGAAAGACACCACTTACTGCAAATGGTGGCATGAAGTTGAAAGGCACTACTTACTGCAAATGGTGGCTTGGGAGCTTTGACTTGAAGTTGAAAGGCACTACTTACTGCAAATGATTGCTTGGGTGTGGCTTGGGTGTGGCTTGAAGTTGAAAGGCACTACCTACTGAAAATGGTGGCTTGGGTGTGGCTTGAAGTTGAAAGGCACTACTTACTGCAGATGGTGGCTTGGGTGCAATGGCTTGAAGTTAAAATGCATTACTTACTGTAAATGGGGGCGTGGGTGCATTGGCTTGAAGTTGAAAGGCACTACTTACTGCAAATTGTGGCTTGAAGTTGAAAGGCACTACTTACTGCAAATGGTGACATGAGGTTGACAGGTACTACTTACTGCAAATGGTGGCTTGAGTGCTTTGGCTTGAAGTAGAAAAGGCACTACTTACTGCAAATGGTGGCTTGGGTGTGGTTTGAAGTTAAAAGGCATTACTTACTGCAAATGGGGGCATGGGTGCATTGGCTTGAAGTTGAAAGGCACTACTTACTGCAAATTGTGGCTTGAAGTTGAAAGGCACTACTTACTGCAAATGGTGACATGAGGTTGACAGGTACTACTTACTGCAAATGGTGGCTTGAGTGCTTTGGCTTGAAGTAGAAAAGGCACTACTTACTGCAAATGGTGGCATGAGGTTGACAGGCACTACTTACTGCAAATGGTAGCCTGGGTGCATTGGCTTGAAGTTGAAAGGCACTATTTACTGCTAATGGTAGCATGAAGTTGAAAGGCACTATTACTGCAAATGGTGGCTTGGGTGTGGTTTGAAGTTAAAAGGCATTACTTACTGCAAATGGGGGCATGGGTGCATTGGCTTGAAGTTGAAAGGCACTACTTACTGCAAATGGTGGCTTGGACATGGGAGTAGAGGACAAAGAGTTCTGCCCTGCAGTATTGTGGCCATCTGTGCTAATATGGTTACTGAGCATCCCAAAAGTTGATCTGGAGATATGGGAGGCAAAAAGGAGGAACAAAAATTCAGACCTAAAGACAGAATATCATAGCCATATAGATAATAGATACAGGGAACACCTCTTAATTTTCACAGATGGATCAAAGGATCCAGTAGCTGAAACAACAGGGGCGGCTGTGGTAGTCCATGGGGATGAATGTTGAGCTTTACAAAAGAACAAACAACTATTTGACAGTATATACAGTGGAACTGTACGCTATTTTGATGGCAGTTCGGTGGATGGAACAGGTGCAACCATACAAAGTATTAATATGTAGCGACTCATTATCTGCAATCCAGAGTATTGGGTCTGGTGCATCCCATTGGCGGCTTGACTTAGTTTATGAAATCCTGCTACTATTAAGCCAAGTGACAAGGAGGGGCAGTGACGTGACTTTGTTGTGGGTCCCAGCACACATTGGTGTTCTAGGGAATGAAAAGGTGGATAAATTGGCAAAGGAGTCTGTAAAAAAAAGAAACATAGAGGTAAACTTACAACTATCCAAATCTGAAGGAAAACACATTGTGTGGAAGAAAATAAATCGGGAATGGCAACAATACTGGGAACAGGAGACAAAGGGGAGACACCTCTATTCGCTACAAAACAGAGTGGGCATTACAGCAAGAAGAGGGGGGAACAGGAGGGAACAGGTAGTATTAACAAGATTGAGGATAGGACACACTAACCTGAACAGCACATTAAAAATATTGGGAAAACACCCTACTGGGCTGTGTGAGGAATGCCATCAACCAGAAACAGTTCAGCATGCCCTAGTTGCATGTAGGAGATATGAGACAGAAAGAGGATTTATGATCATTGAAATGAGGAAAACTGGATTGACAGAAATATCAGTAAAGAACATTCTAGAGTGTGGAGGGAAAGGAAAAGGAATAAAGTTGTTGTTTGATTTCTCGAGGGCCTCTGGGCTTATAAAAAGGATCTAATATAAAGACATGAGTACTGTGGAATGAAGCCAGAAGGTGGCAGCAATGCAACATTGCGGATGCCGGCTGCCGTAAAACTCCAAAGAAGAAGAAGAAGAAGAATGGTGGCTTGGTTGCTTTGGCTTGAAGTTGAAAGGCACTACTTACTGCAAATGGTGGCTTGGTTGCTTTGGCTTGAAGTTGAAAGGCACTACTTACTGCAAATGGTGGCATGAAGTTGAAAGGCACTACTTACTGCAAATGGTGGCTTGGGCGCTTTGGCTTGAAGTTGAAAGGCAGTACTTACTGCAAATGGTGGCTTGGGTGCTTTGGTTTGAAGTTGAAATGCACTACTGTAAATGCACTTACTTCCTGTTTGCACTGTATATTGATTTTAGATAAAACGCTACCACTTACGGCTGTGATTTTTGGCCATCTTACTCAGTCCCCCTCCGCTGAGCAGGTGCAGAGAATTCTTCCCATCAATGAAAAATAAAAGTGTTATTAGTTTTTTTTTAAATGTTGAGAATCTCTCTCCTGTCAATCACTCCATGAAAGCCACACGTTTTCCGGTGGGGGGGGGGGAGGGGTTATAAAACCCGGAAATGTGGGTGTGGCTCAGTCTCTGCAAGATGGAGGAGGGAGAGGTCATGACTCGCTGTCTTTAGTGGCTTTGCACCCTACTTCAAATGGTATGAAACTGCACTTGAATTTGGTGGCCTTGCACCCTGCTAGAAGTGGTAAGAAACTGCACTTGAATTTGGTGGCCTTATACCCTGCTTGAAATAGAATTTCAAGGATTAGCCGTGAGTCAACTACCAGCCCACCAGCCGTGAGTGAGTGAGTTGCCAGCACAACAGGCTTGATTGACTGAGACGCCAGCCCAAGAATCCATTTGGCGCACAATTTGCATACTAGCCCTCTGGAAACCAGTCCCTTCAGCCCACAACACCCATACTAGCGCTCCAGAAAGCCCCCCCCCCCCCCAACTGGCCACCAATATTAGAATTGGTGGAGAGGTGGAATATTGCGTTGGATGACCAGCCCTCCTGTGTGATGCTGGGACCCAACGGGTCCTACTTAGTCTAGTATACTTTTAAAACTGTGTGTGTGTGTGTGTGTGGGTGGGTGGGTGGGTGTGGATGTGGGTGTGTCACTTTGCATGTGAAACGTATCTCCTCGAAAACCAGACGCAAAAACGCGGAGATTTTTACAATTTCGGTAGGTAACTTATGAGTTCAGAAATCCACTCCTTGGTCAATTATTTCCCCAGATTTTGAATAAAATTGTTCGCAAAATTCAATTTTTTAAATATAAACGCTGCTGCTGACGTCACAATGCCCACATGCCCAACAATCCAGGCTCACCCACCCCACCCCCACCCCCACCGCTGTGGATTAAGGGTGCAGAAAGATCGAGAAAGTTCTGCAGAACAAAGATTCTCAGCTCCGTTCCGCTATAGCTTCTTTGTTCTACAGATCTCGGGGTAGCGACTCCTCACGCGCTGAACTTCTCCTCATATGTTCTGCAGAACAAACATTCTACAGCTCCGTTCCGCTATCGCTGAACTTTCTCCTCGCAGCCGGCGCAGCTCGCGAAGCCCCGCCCGCCTGCGCGCCCCTCCCATCCCCTGCGCACTCATTCCAGCTGTGGGTTTCCAGAGAGTCAGCCGGTGCTTCTTTGCTGTCAACGCTCGCTCCTGGGCGAACGCGTCTTGCCTTAGCGGCTTTAAAGGGCTGTTGTCAGTTGGCAGTTATCAACGGCTGCGGACGTCGCGAGGCCGAGTTACATCAACCCCCCACCCCCCACCCCCCCCCCCCCCACCCCCAACGCGCGCTGGCATTTGGCTCTCTGACTCCTTCTCCCTCCCGCTGTCCATCTTTGTTGCAGAGGCTGAAACATAAAACGATAAAACGTATAATCGCATCAGTAGCTGGAGGAAAACTGCCCGAGTTGGTGAATCCCCTAAAAGCTCTACCTGATGCGAGGGAGTTTGTAAAAGCATAATAAATGGAAGCAAGAATAAGCTATTATGCCCCTTTTGCATGATCAGCCATTCAATAAGATCAAGGCCGGATTACTTTCGACTTTAGAGATACAGTGCGTACACAGGCTCTTCAGCCCACCGTGTCGGCACCGACCAGCGATCTCTGTTACACTAGCACTACACACTAGGGACAATTTACAATTACCAAAGCCAATCAACCTACAAAAGTGTGCGTCTTTGTACTACTAATTCTAATATTAATTCAACTCAATTTAATTCCATGCAAAAAACCTTTCCCTCTAATCCCCTCCAAAATTCCTTCCTCAGAACTATGTCCACTGGTTTTGCTGAGCTTTTATCTCAGTTGAAAAAATGTGTGAGATGGAATCAAATCAGAATTGTGGACCTAGTAACATCATAATTTACCTTTTTTATTTACTGCACATCAACAAGGCACTCACAAATACCTCGTCTTGATTTTTACTTCCGTTTGTAAATTCCAAATAAACAGAAGGAACAGAGACACCATTTGGTGTCATGGGTCACATTTAATAACTTCAAACTTAAAATGGCTGCTGCTCATAAGGGCTTCTGCTCTGCACCTGCACTGCAGATTGCTCCTGGTCACATGACATCAGAACATCCTACACCCATCCAGCATATCACAACAATAGTTTCAAAAAGATGGCAATGCAACATACCTCGTCTGACACAGCTTAAGTTTTACGTCCATGTCCAATGTAGATACCCTTCTAGTATTCAGAAAGTTAAATCTGATCTGAATTTCATGTCAAGTCCCTCTAAAATCAAGATATATTAATAAAAAATGAAATCTGAATCTACTGATTCAAAGTGTAGGAAGGAACCGCCGATGCTGGTTATACACTGAAGATAGACACAAAATGCTGGAGTAACTCAGTGGGGCAGGCAGCATCTCTGGAGAGAAGGAATGGATGACGTTTCGGGTCGAGACCCTTCTGGAGTCCGAAGAAACGTCACCCATTCCTTCTCTCCAGACACACTGCCTGTCCCGCTGAGTCACTCCAGCATTTTGTGTCTATCTACTGATTCAAAGCCATGTTAAAGATGCTGCCAGGAATTTTGTTACATTTCTGAACCCAACTTGAGATATTTTAATTTTCTTAGCTCATCAACGAGACAAAGAATAAAGATGGAATTCAACTGACATCTCCCATTGCATTCCATCAGTTGTTCCTCAAAGCTGTTAATGTAGTCTTGAGAATTCTCTTCTCAACTCAATATTTTTGATTCTCTTTCCAACAGCTGTGGCTTTGAGGAAGGATCTTAGAACAGCACAGCACTGAAACAAGCACTTTGGCCCACGATGTCCAAGCAGAACCTGAAGCCAAATTAAACAAATCTCCTGCGCCTACTTGCGCTCAATATCCCTCCATTTGGTTGAGATGGTGAACTCAATGGATAAGTGCGTATCCCAAAGCCTCTTAATAGCCAAGAAAGAATTGCATTTATGCACTCACCCGCTCAACCTCAGGATACAGCGATGCTTTTCCACAGTCAATTAAATTATTTTCATAAAGAAGGGAAGTGAAGAGCATAATTTGTGTTAAATTGTTTATTCTCTTCTCAGCAACCACCGTGGAAACTAACAGACCTCATGCATACAAGACAATCAATGGCTACACCAGGTAGAGGCAATAACTCTGAAGATCTCTGAGCATTGTGGAGAAAGGCCCCGACTCGAAAAGTTGCCTCTCCATTCCCTCTAATGCTGCCTGACCCACTGAGTTCCTCCAGCACTTTTATATTTTGCAAAAATCTCTATTTCCTTTGTCTGTCCCTCACTTCTTTAACCTCTGTGCAACTTTCCTCCTCTCTTAGATAGACACAAATTGCTGGAGTAACTCAGCAGGACAGGCAGCATCTCTGGAAAGAAGGAATGACTGATGTTTCGGGCTGAGTCCGTTCTTCAGGTGAAGGGTCTTGACCTCAAAACATCACCCATTCCTTCTCGCCCGAGATGCTGCCTGTCCCGCTGAGTTACTCCAGCATTTTGTGTCCATCTTCGATTTAAAGCAGCATCTGCAGTTGTTTCCTACACATCTCCTCCTCTCTTTCCTAGTCTTCAACCTCAAGCATTAACTAGTTTTCTTTCTGCCAATACTGCCGGACTTGCTCAATTGTCTGTTTTGTTCAATGACTATGGTATTTTCTACCAGAGTAATGACTATGAGGTTTCATCAACTGTAAGTAGACTGCCGCTGGAGAACATTTGCCGTGATGATTTAGTCTGTAGTTAAATTCTCCACTCCAAGAAAACAGTCATTTCTTGCAGAGCAAGTGTCACTCTAAATTTGTTATAATTATATGGCAGTGCACAGGATTTGTTCCAACTTGACAACTATGATGATATATTGCAAAAAAAGATTTTAAGTGCAGGTGCAAGAGCAAAAAGGGCTACATTTCAAGGAAAATATGGTTTAGTATGCAGTAATGCTAGGTGGACATTAGTAAACACTGTCCAATGCAAGCACACCCATTTCCTCCCATACCCTCCACACAAAGGGTGGTGGGTGTATGGAACAAGCTGCCAAAGGAGGTAGTTGAGGCTGGGACTATCCCAATGTTTAAGAAACAGTTAGACAGATACATAGATAGGACAGGTTTGGAAGTATATGGGCCAAAAGCAGGCAGGTGCAACTACTGTAGCTGGGACATGTTGACCGGAGTGGGCAAGTTTTACCGAAGGACCTGTTTCCACGCTGTCTGACTATCCCAAAGACGTGCTTGTTTGTACGTTAATTGGCCTCTGTCAATTGCCCCTAGTGTGTAGTGAGTGGATATGAAAGTTTGATAACATAGAACTATTGTCAAGGTGTGAATGATGGCTGGCATGGGCTCACTGAGCAGAAGGCTCTGCTTCCACGCTGTATCTTGACAAAAATATCCTTTACAGATGTAATGTGGGAGATCCAGTTCTGACGGGTGTGTTATGCTTCTCATTGGATCATCTACTTCTTCTCTGAGCAGTACCATTCTTCCTCTTGGGCACTCCCTCGGGATTAAAGATGACTCACAGTTGAAGCCAACATGGAAACTACAGATGCTTCTGATGAAGAAGGATCCTGACCTGAAACGTGCTCTACAGATTATCCCTGACCCGTTGAGTTATTCCAGCACTTTGTGTTTTGCCACAAATGCTTCCACGGGTGGGACAGCTGGCAGGCAGATAGTTTGAGAGATGATTTGATTCTCCAACCACTCACGCACCACCTCAATGTGCTCGTAATGCGTGGACACGAGGTTCTCAACACCATGCTGAAAGCTGCTCCTCAACTTTGAGCAAGGAAATTGCATTTTTTTCATTGAGCATTTCTTTGAATCTTTTCTTCTGTCTACCTGGCAATCTCTTCCCATGATATTACTTGGGATAGAGTATCTATTTGGGGAATTTGATGTTAGAGAGCAGCGGGAATCCTTCTATACGCTTGGGCCACCCTCAGCAGGCATCTTAAGGTACTGGGAAAATACCAAGTGCTTTCTCTACAAATTCCTCCAAATTCACCGGAAGATAAAGCAAACCAACGTCAGTGTTCTCCCCCAGGCAAACATTCTATTACTGAGGACCAAGCTATTCTCAGTCTGCTACGTTGGGGAGATTTTGCAGTGGAGCAGACAAAATGTGTGGGAAGGAACTGCAGATACGGGTTTATACTGAAGATCGATACAAAATGCTCGAGTAACTCAGCAGGTCAGGCAGCTCCTCTGGAGAGAAGGAATGGGTGACGTTTCGGGTCGAGATCCTTCTTCTGACTAAGTTGGGCAGGGTACATCATACGCATGAGCAGAAAAATGCTAATCTCACAGCAGGAGTGACAATGAAGCAGCAAAAAGCAGCTTGACATTGAAGCATGCAACAAATCAGACTCTTGTACTTTCTTCCCAGTTGTCGGAATGAAATGAGAACATGACCATGGCAGTGTCTACCACTCTCTGTAATCTCCTTCATTCCTGGGCATTCGAGTTGCTGAGCCAGGCCTTGATGCAACTATGGGAGAGCGGATGGAATGCGGGAAAACGGGAGTAGAGAGACCGAGAGAAGCGCAGATGAGAGAGTAGGGATGAAATGTGGAGACTGAGAGGGGGGGGAGGAAAATGGGATTGGGGAGATCAGGAGGAGAGATAGAAGGGGAATGAAAGCAAAGGGAGCAGGATCAGAGATGGGAGAGAATGTATTTTTTTTTTAATGGCTTTTTAAAAATTTATGAAGATAATTTAATTAATTTATTTTCTATTCATGCTATCGATAGGATGATTTTACAGACAATTTTAACTCCATGCATTTGGTGCTTGAACGTTTAATTACCTCTTAGTTGGTTTCAATTTTATTTGGATTCTGGCAAGATGACTTCAGTTCCAAAGCCCAACTAAATTAATTCGCCCATTTTTAAATGCACCGCTGAATCATGACTTAAACCATGAAGTGATGCCAAAAGCACAGGTTAGTAAAACTAAAATCCGGAATGATGATATTTAAATATCACAGAACAGCACAATGGTACAGCAGCAGCATTGTTGCCTTATAGCACCAGAGACCCGGGTTCCATCTTGACTACGGGTGTATCAAGACCTGTACGGAGTTTTACGCTCTCCCTGTGAGAGTGTGGGTTTTCACTGGGAATTTCCTCCCACACTCCAAAGACGTATAGGTTTCTAGGTTAATTGGCACGGGGTGATCATTGGTCAGTATGGACTCGGTGGGTCAAAGGGCCTGTTTCCACACTCTCTCTCTAAAGTCTAAAACAAAGTACAGGCTACCCACTGAACACTGGTAACTAGTTCCTCGCTCTCATTTTCCAGTACAATAGATTATCATTTCAAATGCTTGCACTGTGCTTACCTCCAATACATCACCTATGTATCAGCTGTAATTATTTGTTCAATTCTAGTATGGGTCATGAGTTAGCCTTTTACCGGTTTCATCCATATACAGTCACAAATGTTCACAGCACGGAAACAGGGCCGAGGGCCCACCTAGCCGTCATTGACCAAGTTGGTATGCTCGGCTTGTCCCGTTTGTCTGCAGTTGGCTCAAAGCCCTCTAAATCCTTCCTAACCATATATCTGTCAAAATGTCTTTTAAAAATCATAATTGTATTTGCTTCTATAGCTTCCTCTGGCAGCTCATTCCAAATAAAGACCCGCTGAGTGAAAGAGTTGCTCCTAAGGCCCTGCTTAAATTACTCCCGTTATATTCTGACATCCGATCATCCATCCTGCATCATACTGCAGAGATACATGCCCTTTGCACCACTTATTTATACTAATCCCATTTTATTTTCCCGACATAAATATCAACTCATCCCAGATTCTACCATGCACCTACATTGTGGCAGTAGGATGAATAGCCTCAAAAAAACAAATTAAAATGGGCGGCAGGGTGGCGCAGCGGTAGAACTGCTGCCTTACACGGCTTAAAGCACTGGAGACCCGGGTTAGATCCCGACTACGGATGCTGTCTGGACGGAATTCGTACATTCTCCCCATGAGTTTACTCAGAGTTCTTCAATTTCCTCCCACACATCCAAAGACATACAGGTTTGTAGGTAAATTGGCTTGGTATAAGTGCAAATTGTCCCTAGTGTGTGTAGGGTAGTGTTAATGTGCGGGGATCGCTGGTCGGTGCGGACTCGATGGGCCGAAGGGCCCGTTTCTGCACTGTATCTCTAAACTAAACCAAGCTACATAGTAGAGACAATTTACAATGGTCTATTATCCTTCCAATGTGGGAGGTAACCTGAGCATCCAGAGGAAGCCCAGACAGCCACAGGGAGGATGTGCAAACTCCACACAATCAGTGGTGGAGGCTCATGCTTGCAACCAGGTCACTGGAGCCACAAGGCAATAGTTCTACAAACCGTATCACAATGCATTTTCCTATTCACCTTCTTTCAACACTCAACGTTTTCCAATGCCAGTTTTCTGATCCAGGGTATAACAGGCACATGGATATGGAATGGAGGGTGTGACGACAGATCTTCTCCAAGGCTTTCTCTGATCCCTGTTACCAGCAGACAGCTGAATACCAGCACCATGGACAGCACCTGTCTGCCGGGATACACCGGCATGCTGGACAGTGCTCCAGGCTGAGCCAAGCCACAGCCAGAGGAGCAACAGTTCGATCCCATGAGCCAGTATAGGATCGACCCACCTGCTCCTCATCAACCCTGCTCCTTAAGACCAAGGGAAGTTCTAGCCAGTGTAAATTAAGAAAGTGGGGGACTCCCTACTAACCTTGCCTTCCTTTGCAGACTTGGAGCAAGACTGAGCTACCGGGCCAAGCACAAGACCGCCAGTGCCTTCTCATCTGCTGTGAGGGATTGAGACGCTGCACAGACTCCAAATTTGTCCTTATCATCCCCCTTTACTGTGAATAAACCTTTTCATGCAAGTTCAGTTTGAACAACCATTATCACCTACCCCACAGCCAACATTAGACCATTGTGGGCTCCACCTTTCCTTGATCATCGTTGCTTTTTGTATATCTTTCATTCATATTTCGTACTATATCTGTATATCACCATCTATATCCATCGTTTCCCTTTCCCCTGATTCTCAATCTGAAGAAGGGTCTTGTCCCAAAACGTCACCTATTCCTTTTCACCAGAGATGCTACCGCTGAGTTACTCCAACTCTTTGTATCTATCCACCAGGCATGTGACGTCCGGGTAGGCAAGGTAGGCACTGCCTACCCTGACTAAAATTATAAAATGGTAATTACTAATTATAAATTATAAAGGCATAGGAGAATTATGCCTATCTTAGAGATCGATCTCTTAGGTCGGCATAATTCTCCGTGCCTTTCACCCGCAGTACTTGCAACACGCGAAGGTCTGTACAGCCCACATGCCGTCAGTGCTGCTTCAAGCCGTCAATGACAAGCGGGGCTGAAGGCAGCTGAAATTCTGCCTCTGCAGTACTGCGCATGCACAGCGCTAGTTTCTTGCCGGGTTTTTTCAAATATGGATTGCCATTATCTTAAGAGTATCTTAGGAAACAAAGAGAGAAGAATGGAGTTTGTGTACCAATAATGTGGTAAGTTCATTTCTTGGTGCTTTATGTTTTGAATACCGTATTTCCCGGGGTGGGGGGGGGGGGGGGGGATTCATTTCACAGCGTTTGGGGTAAAGCCTGGGGTAAAGTTGCAGGGAGGGCAGGGGCGTTGTGAAGGAGGGGATCATGCCAGTAACCCACTTGCGATGCTCCTTGCACGGAGCCACCGCATTGAGGCCAGGGAGGGAAGCAGCTCGGGTGGCTGCGAGCGGTCGCTGGGCCGGACGGTAACTGGGCTTGTATTCACTGGAATTTAAAAGGATGAGAGGATATCTTATGTAAACATATAAATTCTTAAGGGATTGAACAGGCTAGATGCAGGAAAATTGTTCCCGATACCAGCTCCTCTGCTGTCTCCCATGACTACCAACCCCTTCCCCACAGCTTACAACACTCGCTGGACCCACCCATCCACCCTCTCCACCACTCTTCCAATTTCCAACTCATCATTCCTCACCTCCATTACTGACCAGAATCCCCTGCCAACAACAACCATTGGCAGTAACTAACTCCCACGGCCCTTACAGTACTGCCTACTCATGAGCTCCTATGGTTTCACCTACAGCAAGGCTGATTCAGTTCCATCCAATGCCTTGAGAGTCAGTGCAATTGTATTTGCAAGCGGTGGGGCCCGTGATCAAAATGGTTGCGTCAGCCATGGACCCAGTGGCAGACTAGTATCTCTCTGGGATGGGGAGATCGCAGCTAAACAGAAGCAAGCTATACTAAACTGCAGAGAGCCTGCTTCTACACGAGGTAGCCAGCAACATGCCGGGCTATGACAAATAAACTGAAAGCTCTGAAGTGGTGAGTAGACGTGGGCTTCATGTTAATGGATGTCACTGCACATGTCCTACACCCTCTCTGTATTATTCAGCAATGCAAAAATGAATTGGGAAAAATATATCACAGGCCTTGCAATTCATGTGCAAATCCTCAGTATTTTTGCATTTCTATTTCTCATGGAATCTTCCACGAAGCACATCAATTTAATTTCACAATTAATTTCTCACAGTGCCAGAGACCCGAACTCTATCCTGACTTCAGGTGCTGCTAGTATGGAGTTTGTACGTTCTGTCTGTGACCGCATGGCTTTCCTCTAGTTTCCTCCCACATCCCAAAGATGTGCATGGTTGCAGATTAAGCAGCCTCTAAAATTGCCTCTAGTGTGTTGGGAGTGGATGCGAAAGAGGGAAAACAAAGAACGAATGTGAACGGGTGATCGATGGTCACATGGACTCGGTGGGCCAAAGGGCTTGTTTCCACGCTGTATCTCTAAACTAGCCTAAACATCCCTAGTTTCGGCACTATACTTTCACACGTCACCATGATTTCATCGATTTTGGATGAGAATGGCAAGAATAGCAAGTTTACTGATGATACAAAAGTGGGTGGTTTTACATATAGTGAAGATGGTTGTGAAAAATTGCAGCAGGATCTTGATCAATTGGCCAGGTGGGGTGAGGAATGATTGATGGAATTTAATTCAGAAAAATGTGAGGTGTTCCATTTTGGGAAGTCTGGGGAGTGTTGTAGAACAGAGGGATCTAGGAGTGCAGGTGATTTTGGCACATTGGCCTTCATTAGTCAGAGTATTAAGTATATAAGTTGGGAGGTCATGTTGCAGTTGTATAACACATTGGTGAGGCTGCATTTAGAGTATTGTGTTCAGTTCTGGGCACCATTTTACAGGAAAGATATCGTCAAGCTGGAAGGGGTACAGAGAAGTTTTACCAAGGATGTTGCCAGGACTAGAGGGTCTAAGCTATAGGGAGAGGTTGAGTAGGCTGGGACTCCTTTGAGCACAGGGGGATGAGGGGTGATCTTATGGAGGTGTATAAAATCATGAGAGGAATAGATCGGGTAGATGCACAGAGTGTCTTGCCCAGAGTAGGTGAATTTAGGACCAGATGACACAGGTTTAAGGTGAAGGGGAAAAGATTTAATAGGAATCAGAGTGTTAGCTTTTTCATACAAAGGGTGGTGGGTGTATGGAACAAGCTTCCAGAGGAGGTAGTTGAGGCTGGGACTATCCCAATGTCTAACAATCATTTAGACAGGTACATGGATAGGACAGGTTTGGAGCGATTTGGACCAAACGGGGGCAGGTGTGACTAGTATAGCTGGGGCATGTTGGCCCAATTTTCCACGCTGTATCACTCTATGACTCTTTGAGAATGGTGCATCCTTACTTTATTGTATATATTTCATGTAGTTTGTTTTTAGTTTAATTTATAGATACCTGGTGGAAACAAGCCATTTGACCCATCGACTCTGTGCCGATCATCTGCACACTAGTTCACCCAGTTTTGCTTCCTAAACATTAGGGGCAATTTATAGAAGCCAATTAACTGACAAACCCACATGCCTTGGAATGTGGGAGGCACCCGGAGAAAACCCACATGGTCACAGGGAGAACGTGCAAACTCCACACAGACAGCACCCATAGTCAAGATCAAACCTAGGTCTCTGGTGCTGTAAGGCTGCAAATCTATCGCAGTGCTACTCTGCCACCAATTCACTGGATGTTTTCAAGAGACAGTTAGATTTAGCTCTTAGGGCTAAAAGAATCAAGGGATATGGGGAAAAAGCAGCAACGGGGTACTGATTTTGGATGATCAGCTACGATCATATTGAATGGCGGTGCTGGCTCGAAGGGCCTAATGGCCTACACCTGCACCTGTTTTCTATGCTTCTATGTGATCGGCCACCTCACCCAGTCTTGGTGCCACATTTTCGGGGGGGCATCCCTTGGGGGGGGGGGGGGGGGGGGGGGGTTCCAGATTAAAATGTGGGGGGGGGGGGGGGGAGGGGGGGGCCCGAACCACCAATTGCTGGGGAAATCGGTGGCGGACCAGTACTGCACCCGGCATTAAATTTTCCCTTGTTAACCAAAAACAGAAATCACTGGAAACACTCAACAGTATCTGTGGAAAAAGAGAATTAAAGCGTCATGTCAACGATCTTCACGGGTTCAAATACCGAGTGCTTCCAGTTTTCTTTTGATGTACAAACTCTTTCTTCTGTCTTGCTCAAGAATATAAAAGTAAATTGGAGCTGGCAGCATCGTTCATGTTTTGAACACACTTGTACATTGTAGAGGATTAAGTGCAGCTACTGAGAGAGGTTCAGCATGTGGGAATACCGCTTATGAATGGAAAGAAATGTAGTCAAATCCTAAAGGTCAGGAGATGCAATTGGAAAGGAATTTGCTGGAATCAGCAAACGGTAAAATAGGATTGCTTACAAATGCCCTCGGAGGTTTGTTGGGTTTTTTTTTTACATTGAAAGAATCTCTCTCCTTATTCTCAAATTGAGAAGCAGGAATCTCATCAAGCACTCGTTCAGCCACCGGAATCACAAGGATCACATCAGAAATGAATAAATTAAAACAGTGTCAACAAATTGTCTCTAAATTTAAGCAAAACAAAGATTATGCTATTTGGAAAACATAAAACAAACTCTCAAGTACAATTGAAAATGGATAACATAAGTATAGAAAGAGTATATGAAAATAAATTTCTTGGTGTGATCTTAGACCACAAAATCTGCTGGAAACCACATATACTGTAAACCACGTTAAAGCAAAACTGGCAAAGTCTATAGCAATATTGGGAAAATCAAGACACATTCTGGACCACAAATCATTACATACTCTGTATAATACACTCTGAGTTACTGTGTGGAGATATGGGGTAACACCTACAAAACCAACCTACAGCCATTATGCACATTACAAAAAAGAGCAATAAGAATTATCAACAACGTTGGATATCTTGAACACACCAATTTATTATTCTTAAAGTCACATACACTGAAGTTCACCGATCTGGTTAAATTTAAGACTGCACAAATCAATGTACAAAGCAAGAAATAATTTACTTCCCGGAAATATACAAAAACTGTTTATAGAAAGACAGGGTGGGTATAATTTGAGAGGGTAACTTAATTTAAAAAAACTCAATGTCATAACAACTCTTAAAAGTATGTGCTTAGCAATCTGTGGGGTGAATTTGTGGAATGGTCTGGAACAGGAGATAAAACTTAGCACAAACATAATTCAGTTTAAAAAGATGTACAAAAACACTTTTTTTTAAAGGATATTGGGATGAGGATAGGTGATTTTGAGTGGGATATTTGTTATACTGATTGTATTGGGAAGGGTGATTATAGGGTGATGGGTTGTATATATGACTAAGATACTGTATAGTATATGAGGGTTTTTTCTTTTTTATTCTTCTTTATTTTCTTTTTTATATATATTTTTATTTTTTTCTGTTTTTTTGTATGGCTTTGTAAATATTTGATTAGTGTATAAATGTAAATAATTTGGTGTACATATAGCTGCTGGTGTACATATAGCTGCTAAATTTGTATAAGATAATTATAAGCAGTTGAATAAGGGGTGGGGAAGAAGAAGAAGAAGAAGAAGAAGAAGAAGAAGAAGAAGAAGAAGAAGAAGAAGAAGAAGAAGAAGAAAGAAAAGAAGAACAGAGACTACGAACTCAAATACTAAAATCCGCATCATCACTCTCCCCTCCGCCTCCCCCTCCCCCTCCTCCCTCTCCTCCTCCTCCTCCTCCTCCACCTCCTCCTCCTCCTCCTCCTCCTCCTCCTCCTCCTCTCCTCCTCCTCCTCCTCCTCCCTCCTCCTCCTCCTCCGCCTCCCTCCTCCTCGAAGAAGAAGAAAACAATCACAGCACGGAAACAGGCCATCTCGACCCTTCTAGTCCGTGCCGAACACATAATCTCCCCTAGTCCCATATACCCGCGCTCAGACCATAACCCTCCATTCCTTTCCCATCCATATAACTATCCAATTTATTTTTAAACGATAAAAACGAACCTGCCTCCACCACCTTCACTGGAAGCTCATTCCACACAGCTACCACTCTCTGAGTAAAGAAGTTCCCCCTCATGTTACCCCTAAACATCAGTCCCTTAATTCTCAAGTCATGTCCCCTTGTTTGAATCTTCCCTACTCTCAGTGGGAAAAGCTTTTGCACGTCAACTCTGTCTATCCCTCTCATCATTTTAAAAACCTCTATCAAATCCCCCCTTAACCTTCTGCACTCCAAAGAATAAAGCCCTAACTTGTTCAACCTTTCTCTGTAACTTAGTCGCTGAAACCCAGGCAACATTCTAGTAAATCTCCTCTGTACTCTCTCTATTTTGTTGACATCCTTCCTATAATTAGGCAACCAAAATTGTACACCATACTCCAGAATTGGCCTCACCAATGCCTTGTACAATTTTAACATTACATCCCAACTTCTATACTCAATGCTCCTATTTTGATTTGTCCTGCCAAGATGTAGCACCTCACACTTATCAGCATTAAACTCCATCTGCCATCTTTCAGCCCACTCTTCCAACTGGCATAAATCTCTCTGTAGACTTTGAAACTCTACTTCATTACCCGCAACCCCACCTATCTTAGTATCATCTGCATACTTACTAATCCAATTTACCACACCATCGTCCAGATCATTGATGTACATGACAAACAACAGTGGACCCAACACAGATCCCTGTGGCACCCCACTCGTCACTGGCCTCCAACCTGACAAACAACCATCCACCATTACTCTCTGGCATCTCTCATTCAGCCACTGTTGAATCCATCTTGCTACTCCACCATTAATACCCAACCATTGAACCTTCTTAACCAACCTTCCATGAGGAACCTTGTCAAAGGCCTTACTGAAGTCCATATACACAACATCCACTGCTTTACCCTCATCAATTTCCCGAGTAACATCTTCAAAAAATTCAAGAAGATTAGTCAAACATGACCTTCCAGGCACAAATCCATGTTGACTGTTCCTAATCAAACCCTGTTTATCCAGATGCTTATATATATTATCTCTAAGTATTCTTTCCATTAATTTGCCCACCACTGACGTCAAACTAACAGGTCTATAATTGCTAGGTTTACTCTTAGACCCCTTTTTAAACAATGGAACAACATGCGCAGTACGCCAATCCTCCGGCACTATTCCCGTTTCTAATGACATTTGAAATATTTCTGCCATAGCCCCTGCTATTTCTACACTAACTTCCCTCAATGTCCTAGGGAATATCCTGTCCGGACCTGGAGACTTATCTACTTTTATATTTCTCAAAAGTGTCAGTACTTCCTCTTCTTTGATCCTCATAGTTTCCATAGCTACTCTACTTGTTTCCCTTACCTCACATAATTCAATATCCTTCTCCTTGGTGAATACCGAAGAAAAGAAACTGTTCAATATCTCCCCCATCTCTTTTGGCTCTGCAGATAGTTTGCCACTCTGACTCTCTAATGGACCAATTTTATCCCTCGTTATCCTTTTGCTATTAATATAGCGGTAGAAACCCTTCGGATTTACTTTTACCTTACTTGCCAAAGCAACCTCATATCTTCTTTTAGCTTTTCTAATTTCTTTCTTAAGATTCTTTTTACATTCTTTATACTCCTCCAGCACCTCATTTACTCCATGCTGCCTATAACTATTGTAGATCTCCCTCTTTTTCCGAACCAAGTGTCCAATTTCCCTTGAAAACCATGGCTCTTTACAATTTTTACGATTTCCTTTCAACCGAACAGGGACATAAAGATTCTGTACTCTTAAAATTTCACCTTTAAATCTACTCCATTTCTCTTCCACATCTTTCCCATAAAACAAACTGTCCCAATTTACTCCTTTTTAAATCCTTTCGCATCTCCTCAAAGTTAGCCTTTCTCCAATCAAAAATCTCAACCCTAGGTCCAGTTTTGTCCCTCTCCATAATTATATTGAAACTAATGGTATTGTGATCACTGGACCCGAACTGTTCCCCAACGCATACCTCTGCCACCTGACCCATCTCATTTCCTAACAGGAGGTCCAGTACCGCCCCTTCTCTAGTAGGTACTTCTATGTATTGTTGCAAAAAACTATCCTGTACACATTTTACAAACTCCAACCCATCCAGCCCATTTACAGAATGTGTTTCCCAGTCTATGTGTGGAAAATTGAAATCTCCCACAATCACTACCTTGTGCTTACTACTAATATCTGCAATCTCCTTACATATTTGCTCTTCCAATTCTCGCTCCCCATTTGGCGGTCTATAATACACCCCTATAAGTGTTGCTACCCCTTTCCCATTTCTCAGTTCCACCCAAATAGCCTCCCTAGACGAGCCCTCTAATCTATCCTGCCAAAGCACTGCTGTAATATCTTCCCTGATAAGCAATACAACACTCCACCTCTTGCCCCCAATTCTATCACACCTGAAGCAACGAAATCCTGGAATATTTAGTTTCCAATCACAGCCCTCCTGCAACCATTTATCCTCCACCTCGCAGGAGGAGGAGGAGGAGGAGGAGGAGGAGGAGGAGGAGGAGGAGGAGGAGGAGGAGGAGGAGGAACTACAGACGCTGTAATGGTGAGCAAAACACTAAGTACTGGAGGAACTCAGCAGGTCAAGCAGCATCTGCGGAGGGACTATTCTTCAGACTGGGACTCAACCCATCTTTCAATCACTCTCTCTTCATTGGTATCTACTTATAATTCTACATCCCATTTCCAGCTTTCTCCCCACCACCTACAATCAGTCTGAAGAAGGATCCCGACCCAAAACATCATCTATCCATTCCTACCACAGAGGCGACCTGAAACTGCCCCATCCCCAGAGTTCCTCCAGCACTTTGTTGTTTTTCCTTCAGCCATCGTACTTTAAAAATAATCAAGTCTGAAGTCTTTAAAAAAGGACAATGCAGGAAATTTAGCAGATTTTAACTGCTTCGGCATACAGACACTGATCATTTTATCTTTTAAAATATGTAATTTATTTGTAATTACACCAGCCTTGAGAAATGTAAAACATTGATGATTAGATATCTGTAAATACTGCCCAACAAAAGCTTTGACAATGTTCTCAATAGCCTTAAGAGAATCTATTTTGCAATGTCAGAAACAATAGCGTGATATATCAGATATGCAACATTTTGTAAAGAAGCTATCTTACCCTACAGTATGTGGCTACAGAACACAAAAATAAAATTAGGTCCAAGTCCTAAGAGATTCGCCACACAGCAAGCTTGCCAGAGACAGCCAGTTACTGTTGCTCATACACTGCCTCAAGAGACAGTAGTGGCATGAATGATGTGGTCATAATTATTCACATTGTAAGAAGCGTTCAGAAATGCTTCCAGCCATAGGGCTTGATTCATTAGAGAATCTGTAATCTAGAAGTCAATTTTCAATTGACTAATTGCTGAAGATAAAGAATATTTCTTCAAATCAGTTGAGGCATGCTTGCCACTGCACCTCCAAGTCTAAATATGCCTGCGATCGTCCCTCTGCAGCTCACTCTCGAGTTGTTCCAGTTGTGTTGCAGGCATGAACACTTGAAGTGGCGGGAAGGGCAAAGTGTCCTTCACTTGCACTGCCGCGAGATCAGAAGCAAATAGCACAGAGATTTCCTTTGACATTAGCTGAAGCCTTTGGCATTTCCTAGTTTGCACAACGTTCAGAACTGCAGCAAGCTATATGTAGCAAGAATGACCCACAACATTCAGGCTATTTTGACACATCTGCAGCTACCAGGGATTATGTTGCAATGGTCTCAAGAGACTCCTGGACTAGCACATATAACCAGAGGCCAGGATAAAGTTGTTTCTTCACAAATAAAATTCTTAATGTTCATAATCCTATTCAGAAGTTGAAAGAAAACGTTTTTGAAAAATGTATAAGGTGGCTTAAAATTAACATTCCGAATGAAGTTATTAATGTTTACATTGATGGCAACATTTATGAGATTATGTAGAACTGAATGGTCACAGAAATTAGATTTGCTTTCAGGTGAAGAAATGTTCATGAAATATCAACAAGGCAAACAAAATAGATGTGGGGAAAAAGCTACACATACATAAAGAAAAAAGAACTGCAGCTATAACAATTTAAAATGTGCAAAGCAAATTAGGAAGTTCACAAAATATCCTGAAGCCATTTGCATATATTCCCCTTCCCAGTAAATTGTTCATGTTGGTGTTATTAGCTGCTAAATGCGTTTCAATTTTCCCATAATTGAAGAACATTTTTATAAAAATGGATTACTTAAAGAGGGAGTCGGCAAAACGACCATTTTGATTCTTTGATTGGTCATTGGACAAATTGGATAGTGGATCAGACCAGTAGGGTGTGGTAGCTGGGAGCAATGTATTTTATTGTATAATCAGGCACTGTAACACATTTTCAGAGACGCAAGGAACAGCAGAATCTTAAGCAACAAACACAAAATGTTCGAGGAAATCAGGCGGCATCTGTGGAGAGAACGTACAGGCGATATTTCTGGATGGGACCCTTCTTCAGTCTGAAGACGAACAAAGACGACTTCCGTTCATTCTCCTCACAGTTTCTATCTGGTTCATTAATTCACCACCTTGTGCATTTTAATACATTTTCTAATCGTTCTTTTTTTCTTTTCTTTTTTCTACTGTGGGAAGTGGGTGTTGTTGTCAGGCTCAGAATTTATAACCCATCTCCACATACTTCTGCAGAAGGAATCTCCAGGAATCATGAAGACATGGGGAAAGTTGGCTATACGGTCACCTCAAGTGCCTAAAACCCCTGCCCCACGGTACGAGTTCATTCCAAGAGCTCTCCCGAGTTTGCCCTGATTCGAACTCGGAGATTTACGGTAATGGCCACTCGTCGGTACTCGGGGCTCTCGTGGACATTTTTCAACACGTTGAAAAATATTCACGAGTCTTCCCTTGCTTAGCGAATCTTCCCGAGTACCTGCTGTTAGCGTTACGAGCCGCTAAGAGACGTCCCCGAGCTCCGACGCACCCGCTACGTTCATTCTCCATGCTTACACCGAGTTTGATTTTTTTTTAACTCGGGAGAGCTCTTGGAATGAACTCGTACCGTGGGACGGGCTTTAACTTGGAAATCAGGCTAACTTAGTAAAGGTAACTCAAAGGTCACAGTAGAAAAGACCAGTGCAGTAATTAGAGTGGGAGACTGCAAGGCCAGGTCAATTAGAACAAGAAGATAGACACAAAAAGCTGGAGTAACTCAGCGGGACAGGCAGCATCTCTGGAGAGAAGGAATGGGTGACGTTTAGAGTCAAGACCCTTCTTCAGACTCTCTCCGGAGATGCTGCCTGTCCCGCTGAGTTACTCCTGCTTTTTGTGTCTATCTTCGGTTTAAACCAGCATCTGCAGTTCCTTCCTACTCAATTAGAACAAGGATAGCAATGTATTGGAGTTAGAATGTAGGATGATTCACAAGAGAAGCAAAATATGACAATGGTTAGAACTCAAGCCTGAAAGGGTAGGCACAAAAATGCTGGAGTAACTCAGCAGGACAGGCAGCATCTCTAGAGAGAAGGAACGGGTGACATATTGGGTCGAAACCTTCTTCAGACTGAAGATTTAAACCAGTATCTGCAGTTCTTTCTTACACAAGCCTGAAAGGGTTAACTACAATAAGGATACTAGCAGGTAAACCCTGTACAAACTAATACCCAATGGCCACAACACTTAATTATGAAGATAAGGACTGTGATGATTTATTGTGAAACTGTAGGATCTGCATGTCACTATTGTAACACAAATACTATAAAGCTCTGTAAGATTTCTGGACCAGCAGATCATTTTTGAGATCCCCCAGGAGTGCTCTCGATTATATACTGAAATATGGCCTCAATAAATCAACTTGTTCAAGAAACTCACCACCACTTTATGAGATTTTCTTTGTGTGTGGTGTCCCGATGTGAGCCGTAATTAAGAAGGCTACTGGGCCCCATCTGAAAGCCAGATTCAGGATGCAGGTCATACATGCAAATCCTTCCACCACTCCCAAGATGGTGATGCTGAACCTCTTCCTTGCATCACTGCAGATGGTGAGCTAAAGGTACTCCCAGTGCTGCTAGACTGGACCTGACAAGATTGGAGACAATGGGGGAGTTCTGATGTATTTCCAAGTCAAGATATCTTGAGTTTTGCGCTCTTTAAAGTATTCCCACGCACTTGGTGCCTGCAGCTTGGTACTGTCAATCCAGGAGTTTGCAAAGTGATGCTCTGCATCATGTAGATGTTACGCACTGCCGCCATTATACAGGAGAGGCAGATACAAATGTTTAGGGTGTTAGATGGTGCATTGAAACTATTGGCTTCACCCTGTACGTAGCCATATTCTCATGTTTTAACAGAAATATACTACATCTTATTTTTTGTCACTGAACCCAATGTTTCTCTCAAGGTGTCAGTGACTAAGGCGAGAGGCGAAAAGGAGACAAAAAGATGTCAAATAATTACTCAAGATTCCATCATCTGCAGTTCTTCGTGTCTCCAAGGGCGCTCGGATGGGTCAGTTACAACTTGCTTAAAGAAACTGGTTTGATGGATAATTTTGATCATTCTTGTGTGCACTGTGGGTCAGCTCACATTTTAAAACCAGGTTTCACCGCAATTTCTGTTTATTGTTGCAGTTCAGAAGAGACAGAAAGCAACAGTGGTACAGTGGTAGAGTTGCTGCCTTACAGTGCCAGAGACCCAGGTTCGATCCTGACTAAGGGTGCTGCATGTACAGAGTTTGTACATTCTCCCAGTGACCGCATTGGTTTGTCTCCGGATGCTCCAGTTTCCAACCACATTGCGAAGAGGTGCAGATTTGTAGGGTTATGCCCCTGTCCCACTTAGGAAACCTGAACGGAAACCTCTGGAGACTTTGTGCCCCACCCAAGGTTTCCGTGCGGTTCCCGGAGGATCCCGGAGGTTTTTGTCAGTCTCCCTACCTGCTTCCACTACCTGCAACCTCCGGGAATTGCACGGAAACCTTGGATGGGGCACAAAGTCTCCAGTGGTTTCCGTTCAGGTTTCCTAAATGGGACAGGGGCATAATTGTATTTTGCAAATAGTCCCAAGTGTGTAGGATAGTGCTAGTGTACGGGGTGCTAGCTGGTCGGCGCAGACCTGGTGGGTCGAAGGGCCTGTTTCTGCGCTGTATCTCTAAAGTCTAAATGTCAAAGAGTTTTAAAGGAACAAATTATTCTGTCATCTAATCCTGGTGAAGTGAAGTGAAGTTGTGGGCGAGAGGACAACAACGGAGAAATGCAAAGTTCACGGAGTTTTTCACAGCGGGAGGTTACAGAAATACACGAGATGAGCAACAGGAAGATTTGAACACGAGAAACCTGGATGCAGCTAAAGGGCCTGTCCCACTGTACGAGCTAATTCAAGAGCTTCCCGAGTTTCCCCTGATTCGAAGAATTACGGTAATAGCCGCTTGTAGGTACTCGGGGCTCTCGTGGACATTTTCCAACATGTTGAAATATCCTCACGAGTCTTCACAAGCTTACCGCGTTTCCCGAGTACCTGCCGTTAGCGTTACGAGCTGCTAAGAGACGTCCCGAGCTCCGACATACCCGCTAAGTACATTCTGAGTGCTTACCACGAGTTTGATTTTTTTTTTTAAACTCGGGAGAGCTCTTGAATTACCTCGTACAGTGGGACAGGCCCTTAGAGCAAAAATAAATCTGTCAGTTGCAGGTGGGCTGGGATGGTACAAAGACAAGCAAAGTATCAGATGCAGGAGTCGGCAATCTTATTATAGATGACAGGGAGTTAGAAACCTATCTTAGACCTGGGTATACGAACAGCTTGTCAATGAATCTGTTCAACATTAAATAATATTAACATGTTGCAAGTGGCAACGGGAGAAGGGGTGATCACTGGGGGTTTAAGGATTGCTCCCATAGACAAAAGGCACGGAGACGGAGGAAGAAAAGCTCTATGTCGTGGTGGACCCGGAACTCGTTGAGGTGGGGGCGGAGGGGAACAAAAGCGAGGTCTCTGTTGAGGACAGTCCGTTCCATATCGGAAAGGGAGGGGGGGGGGTGGTGAAGAGTGCGGGTAGGGGTCAGAGGAGGGCCGGGGAGTGGACGGAGGCCGAGGAGAGGTCTGTTAGGGAGATGGTGGGGGTTCAGAGAGGAGGGGGGAGGATTAGTGTGCAGTTGGGGGGGGGTGGTCGGGGTGACCTGGTTAAAAGAGCGGGAAGGGGAAGACCCAGTGTGGTTCCCTGTAGGAGGGAGGGAAGGAGGGAGGGAGGGAGCAGTAGGACGCAGCAGAGTCAGGCCACGTGGTGTTGGAGTCTGCATCGTGGAGGTTGTGGGCCTGTTGCTGGGCCTGGAACTCAGCTGTGGCGACGGCTGGGCGGTGGAGAAGCCAGGGTCGGCAGAGTGGCTGGTGGAGGTCCGCGGGGGGTTGGAGTAAAGATACATGTCGACAGTAACAGCATCGGTGGCCCCAGGGAGGCGGTGAGTGGCGGTGAATAAGATTTATCTTATTCTTTCAGGAAGCGGAGTATGCATGTAATGGAAAGATCACAAGCTAGCTTCTTACAAAAAGACCCTGGAGTATACAGGTCCTTTCTTGGCAATTAACCTAGTGATTAATTATATATTTTTTTAAATAATCACAGGAACAGGATGTTTGAGAGATACAAATTCTGAAAATGTAATTAACAAAATCAATAGCTACAGAGGAAATGTTCTGTTTCTTATTGAAAATGGCCTTAAGTACGATGGGAAGATGGTCGGCCTGTAAAACAAGCTACTCTACGCACACACATAATACACATTAGTAGTTGTAAATGATAACATACACCATTACTTAACAGCCAAGCTTGTCATCTGGGCAGATAGGTCAGTGTTGCCAAAAGGAGTAAGCAAGAGGCATTGGTCCCAGTTCTTTGCACGTTTGGGTACTAACAATCCGTATCCAAGTCCCACCCTTCTCCCTTCCATTCCTGGCACAAACTACAGATAACGCATGCTGCTCACTGCCAATGTTTGCAAGAACAGAATTTCTTTCCTCCCCACCAGGCATTGAACCATCTGTCGTGCTAGAAATGAAAGGAAAGTGTCAGATGCATCAACAAGTAGCATTAATGCTCACAGGAGGAGCGGCGGGTGGGAGAGGAAATCTGTGGCTATTTGGGGCCCCACTGTAGAGTGGGCAGGGATGACAGCACAGCCGGTGGGAATGTTAGGGATGGGGAAAAAGACGGCATTGCAGGGAATTGTAAACCTCACAAGGATGAAAGGAGTGGGAATTGAACAAGAAAAGAATTAGCAAAGGAGCAAGGCTAATCAATGCCAGAGAAAACACAAGTTGAGAATGATGATGAGGGAAGGTAGAAGAAACGGGATTGAACAGTGGTGCACCATCCACATGCTAGCTGTGACACACATGGTAACATTCATGCTTCCACATTGAGAGGCTATAAGCTTTGAAAGACTAAACATAACCTCAATGGCCTCCATAACTTTGCAGAAAACATCAGTGTGGGTTGGCCGTCCCGGGTGTTGATGAGTTAGAGCACAGGAGATGGACAGGACATCTAGTCGAGTGGACCTGCAAAAACAACCTCTCGCTCAGCAGTAATACTACCAAGGAACTGATCACCAACCTCAGAAAGTGATAGGTGGGAGATAACAATGGTGGAGAGAGTTAGCAGCTTCAAATTTCTGAGTGTTACCATCTTAGATGACCTGTCCTGATCCCAGCCTAGGTAGACACAAAATGCTAGAGTAACTCAGCGGGACAGGCAGCATCTCCGGAGAGAAGGAATGGGTGACGTTTCGGGTCAAGACCCATCTTCAGACCTCGACCCGAAACGTCACCCATTCCTTCTCTCCAGAGATGCGGCCTGTCCTGCTGAGTTGTGTCTACCTTCAATTAAATCCAGCAACTGCAGTTCTTTCTTACACATGATCCCAGCCCATTGATGTGATCACAAAGGCATCCCAGGAATGAGTAGGTTAACATATGATGAGCGTTTGATGGCACTGGGCCTATATTTGCTGGAGTTTAGAAGAATGAGGGGGGGGGACCTCATTGAAACCCACAGAATAGTGAAAGGCATGGGTAGAGTGGATGTGAAGAGAATGTTTCCACTAGTGGGAGAGTCTAGGACTCAGAATTTAAGGACGTTCTTTTAGGAAGGAGATGAGGAGGAATTTCTTTAGTCTCAGGGTGGTGAATCTGTGGAATTCTTTGCAACAGAAGGCTATGAAGGAAAAGTCAGTGGATATATTTAAGGCAAAGGTAGATAGATTCTTGATAAGTACTGGTGTCATGGGTTATGGGGAGAAGGCAGGAGAATGGGGTTGGGAGGGAGAGATAGATTAGCCATGATTGAATGGTAGAGTAGACTTGATGGGCCGAATGGCCTAATTCTATTCCTATCACATGATCTTATGATCCACTTTCTTAGAAATTGGAGGAGATTCAGTGTGTCACTGAATACGCTCACAAACTTATACAGATGTAGTGTTGAAAGTATCCTTATGCCTCTGTCCCACTTAGGCGATTTGTTAGGCGACTACAGGCGACTGAGGAGACCATACAGGCGACACCCCGGTCGCTGGTCTCCGCCGTCGCCCAAAGAATCATAGTGTTTTTCTGGTCGCCGCTGGATTTTGAAATGTTCAAAACTTTTCGGCGACAGTCAGCGGTCGTGGACTTGTCGTATCTTGACTTCTCCTGACGTAGGTGCTGTCGTAAGTTGTCACCAGGATGACGTAGGTTGTCGCCAGGATGACGTAGGTAGTCACCAGTGCTGACTTCGGCGAATTCCATTGGCAACTACCTACGTCAACCTACGTCAACCGCCGACAGGTGCCGGCAACTGAATTGTCTTACCTTGTTCTAGCTTGACGCGGGTGGACGTAGGTTGTCGTAGGTGTGGTCGTAGGTGTACGTCCTAATGGGTCACAGGTTGTCGGTAGCTTACCGTAGCTTGACGTCGACTAGGTGGTAGGTTGTTGTAGACATTGTCGTAGGGGGGTCCAGTCGCCATTTTTTCGGCGACCTGCTACGACTATGACAGTCGTTGGCAGCCGCCGAAAAAAATCCCCAAAGTGGGACAGGCTCATTAGTGGTTGGATTGTGGACTGGTATGGCAATTCCAATACAGAGGAACTCAAGAGAATGCAGAGTGGTGGATTCAGCCTGGTCCATCATAGGCACAGCCCTCCCTACCGCTGAAAACGTCAATGTGGGACGCTGCCTCACAAAGGTGGCATTTATCATCAAGAACTGGGCCGGGCCCTCTTGCCACTGCTACCTTCTGGCAGGTGGTGCAGAAGCCCATAGGAGGTGAAGTCTAAAGCTACTTTCCCACAATTAGCAGGGTTTCAAACTGACCTACACAAGCTTAATCCTACCTCAGCAAAGAACACTGTGGGCCACCTCTTGCACTAACGTGGACTTGTTTCGACTAATGTTTTGGCACTAATGTCTTGTTTTGCACAATCTTTAGCATTATAGTAGTGTATAATTTGTGTGTAATTTGTGTATAATATGTCGGCCAAATCTATGTGTCTGTGATTTTGCCACAACCAAGATTGTCACTGTACCCACACCTCACTGCACCTGTGTGACAAACAAACATGAACTGACTCCAATTGAAACTTTAAACCACAGCTAATTCTGCTCTCCTTGGTTAAAGTGAAAGATTCAATGGAATTCTCTCAAATCAGAGCAAAGAAGTTATTCACGATGTCCCAGCTTATGTTCATCCCTCACTTGGGCCAAAGGGCCTGTTTCCATGCATTATCTCTAAACTAAATGGAACGAGTTTAGATGGAGCATCTGGGTCAGCATGGTCAGGTTGGGCCGAAGGGCCAGTTTCCATGCTGAATGACTCTCTGCCTCTAAAGGAATACTGCACCATCTGCAGGTTCCCTTTAAGTTACACATTACCTGGAGGTATGGCACTTTCCCCCAATCACTTGTTCTAAACCCAGGACTCTACCCATTCGCGCTGTGGATGCATTTTCACCTGTGGATCACCAGAGGGAGTTCACCAATGGTTCAGAGCAGCGATCCCTGCGATGGTAAGTTGACACACAAGGAGAGGTTAAAGAATGTGTAGGAAAGAACTGCAGATGCTGGTTTAAATCGAAGGTAGACACAAAATGCTGGAGTAACTCAGCAGGACAGGCAGCATCTGAAGACGGGTCTCGACCCGAAACTTTACCCATTCTTTCTCGCCGGAGATGCTGCCTGTCCCGCTGAGTTTCTGCAGCATTTTGTGCTGACCTTCGAGAGGTTAAACAAATTGGGTCTTTACTCCATTGAGTTTAGAAGAATTTAAAACCTATCTCATTTAAACCTACAAATTTCTGCCATGAATTGGCAGGGTGGATGCGGGGGACGAGATTTCCCCTGGTCGAGGAGTCTACAGCCAGAGGTCACAGGCTAAAAATAAGGGTCGGCACTGAGATATGGGATGAGGTTACATTTAGTCTATGGAATTCCCCACCCCAGAGGGTTGTGAAGGCTCAGTTGCTGACTATATTCAAGGCAGCGATCATTAGCTTAAAGTTACAAAACCCATGTAAACATTAGAACATAGATAATGAAAATACGAACAGGACAGCGCAGAAATAGGCCTTTCAGCCCTCAATGTCTGTGTCGAACATTCAAACCAAGATGACTAATCTCATCTGCCCACATATGATAGAAACATAGAAAAATAGGCGCAGGAGTAGGCCATTCGGCCCTTCGAGTCAGCACCGCCATTCATTATGATCATGGCTGATCATCTGAAATCAGTATCCCGTTCTGGTTTTTTCCCTATATCCCTTGATTATTTTAGCCCTAAAAGCTAAATCTAACTCCCTCTTGAAAACACCCAGTGAATTGGCAGAGAATTCCACAGATTCACAACTCTGGGTGAAATGTTCTTTTCTTGATCTCAGTCCAAATATCTATACCCTTTGTATTCCCCGAATATCCAGATACCTATTTAAAAGACTCTTAAATGTCACTATCGTATCTACCTCCACCACCACTCCTAGCAGCATGCTACAGGCTCCCGCCATTTCCCACACATCTCCTTTAAACTTTGCCCCTTCTCCCCTTAAAGCTATGCCCTCTGGTCTTTGACATTTCCACCCTGGAAAAAAGATTCTGGCCGTCTATACCTCCCATAATTTTATACACTTCCATTCATTGTCATGCATCATGTGTTTACAAAGTGGAATCATTTTGGAGGGAACTGTTTTCTGGCCTGACGCCAACATTGAAACACTGCTGGCCAGCTTCCGGGTTGCCATGACGTTGGGCTAGAAGAGTTGCCTTGCAACTAGAAAACAACCAACATGTCACAATAACATTAGCACCTTTCACTTAACTTTGGAGGCAAACAAACAAGCTGCTGCTACACTCATAAAAGATTCACAAAATCTCCTCCTACCATCTTCCACATTTTGAGACTCCAAGTTTTAAGAACATTCCTCGGGTTCGATCTTCTAAACCATTAGAATAAAATGTTATTACCATCAGAGTGCGAGCTTCACTATTCAATATAAAGAAAGACACCTTTAATGGCAGGTTAGTGAAATCCATAAGGTAAAGTATGTAGCAGCTTATAAATATAGGATGGCACTTTCCAAAATACAATCTCGTGTGCGGATTTAGAGTCAGGCAAAAGGACAGAGTTCGCCAGCAGTGTCCACGTGCATTATTTAATAGTCTGCTCGTGTACTGCTCGTTATTTAACTGAGGATTTACACAATACTGGTACATGAGAACACCAGCGGAGTCCACTGACATTAGCTAGAGGTCAAATAATCAGAAATGCACCAGTCAACTCATTGCATAATGAACCCTAGTGCCTGCATGTTTACAAGAAGGAATTTCACCCCCCCCCCCCCATCATTTCCACTATTATTATTATTTCAGACCACATTTTCTAAAAACTGCAAATGTAATTATTGTTTAAGTGAGTAGTTTCTCGTGCACAATGTAAGGTAAACTGCTGTTCTGAGGTGGGTGGTTGTATTCCATCAGAAGCTATCATACTGGGGAGCAGTGCAGTGGGTTGCAGGAGATTTAAGGAAGCACAGCCCAAATACTATAGACTGTCAGTATGAGACTAATTTGTCGTGACGGGGACTTTCATTGATTGATCACTGAAATGAAATGAAAATCTCTTCCCCCTACTCTCACTAAACCCCTCTAACCCCCACCCCCATTCCCCTACAACCCACATCACTGCAGAAGTACTTTGTCACATCATTGATATTGTAAAACTGAATATCGAAATTTAAATCACAAATGAAAAATCCTGTCCACTTTTACATCCAGTTTGAACATCAAGCATTGCCTGCAACGTTAATGGAACCACCCTGTTTAAAACAATTATGTTAATATCTCTTTTAAGGCAACAGTAAACATGGGTATGAATAACAAAATTTACCCCCAAAAAATCACAAAATTCAATTTAATTGAAAGTGTTCCAGAGTGAATGGAAAAACTGCACTGAAAAGCACTGCTACAGATACTCTGTGATTATGCACTGCCATTATATGTATCGTGTGGCCTCAATTATTCTTGACATCATCCCTCCCAAATGCAATGGAAATTAATGGCTGGTAATACAACAGTCAGAGGCTAATGCTATAAGTAGCATGTGATCACTCTAACACTGGAGGACTCCACAAAGGTGAACGCTGTTTTGGAGTCAACAGGACCGCTGGAATGCAGACAATACCACCTTTAGTGCTTGCTTCTGTGGGAAGGATCTCATGTGTACACCAACAGACTACGGAAAAAGAAGCATCACCCATTCATCTGGTTGGGGTGGAATTCAGTGGAAATGCATCAGCAAGAACGAATCTTTGCTTTGAGACATCCACTGCAAATCTTGGTAGATGCCTTGGGATGTGTTATTTTCATCTACTAGTTAAGTGCATAGGAGAGGTTGATCTAACAGTGTGGTGTGCCACACAGATGAAAGGTCAGTTCTATGAGGAGATTTAACCTGTTCACTGCCAAGTTTTTTTTCCCCACTATTGGTCAGGACCAGAGTTTACTCAGGGGTGGCACTGAAGCAGTTAAACTACCATTGTAAAAATTCCCAAGCTATCCGGACCCACTCTGGGAGTTCAACAAAAAGAGTTGGGGAGCCCAAATTCCCTCAGTCACCATGGACATTGAACAATCAATCACCATGACCAGAGACCTCGAGGCCTCAGTTGCATCATGAGTGCTACATAACCAATACTTTCTTTCCAAACTATCCATGCCAGGTGTCCTGGAGACATTCAGGGCAGGACACCAACCAGATCTGGTCAAGACAGTCATGGCTCACTTCACAACATCCTCAACAGACGCAGCTACTGGAATGCTCACTCTGACACAGGTCATTCTCTGATGGATACCAAGGTCATGGTGCAACCCTCCGCACCTTCTCCAAAGCCTCAACAACTTTCCTGTAATGTGAGCGACAGTAACTGCACACATACACTATTCAACAGAGTTGATCTCTAATGACACAGGACTCAAGATTGCCAAGCAAACCCTTGGGTCTTGCAATAAACGAAAGCAAACAAGGAGACTGCTCCAAAGCCAGTATATTGTCATAGAGTCATACAGCATGGAAACAGGTCCTTCAGCCCAGCTTGTCCACACCGATCAACATGACCCATCCACGCTAGTCCCACCAGCCTCCCTTTGGCTCACATCCTTCTAAACCTATCCTATTTAAGTACCTGTCTAAATGTATCTTAAAAGTTGTTTCAACTACCTCATCCTGCAGCTCATTCCACATATCACCCACCTTTTCAGTAGCAATTTGTTTCTCAGGTTCCTATTAAATCTTTCCCCCCCTCACCTTAAACATATGTTCTTGGTTCTTGATTCCCCCGCTCTGGGTAAAATACTGTGCATTTACCCTATCCATTCCTCTCATCATCTTATACACATATTGGACATGTGAGGTAGTGCGCACTTTTGAATAGAATTTTTACGTAATCTGACCTGGTCTAAAATGTGTTTCAATGTTGTAAGCATCAACATTCAACACACTTTGCTTCTGCACATTCTGAAACATATTAAAGACCCGATAGTTATAAAAACTAGTAAATAAAATGTGGGAATGGGATTTTGTGGGTTGCCATAAATGGTCAGGAAAGTTTTTGGGCAAGTTGGGACATCCTTTCTAAATGCAGATGCAGGGGTTCAACCCGAAACATCGATCATCTCTTGGTCTCTACAGATGCTTCCCGACCTGCTGAATTCCTCCAGCTGCTTAAATTTTTGCTCTGGATTCCAGCATCCGCTGTCTTCACTGATACCGGAAACCCTTGGTGCAGCTAGTGGAGCACTGCCACGGAGCTCCATGGACCCTTGGTCAATCCTGATCTCCTGTTGTTCCTGCCACTATGTGGATTTGGCCAGGATGACCGGTTGCCTCACAGACAAGATCGAACAATATAGCACAGATTCAGCCCTTTGGCCAACAATGCCTGTGTGGAACACGATGCCTCATCTCCTCTGCCTGCATATAGTCCATGTCATAGAGTCATAGAGTGATAGTGTTGAAAGAGCCCTGTTGGCCAAACTTGCCCACACCGGCCAACATGTCCCAGCTACACTAGTCCCACCTGCCTGCGCTTGGTCCATATCCCTCCAAAACCATCATATCCATGTATTTGTCTAACTGTTTCTTGAACATTGGGTTAGTCCCAGTCTCAACTACCTCCTCTGGCAGATTGTTTCATACACCTACCACCCTTTGTGTGAAAAAGTTACCCTTCAGATTCCTATTAAATCTATTCCCCATCACCGTGAACCTATGTTCTCTGGTCCTCGATTCCCCTACTTTGGGCAAGAGATTCTGTGCATCTACCTGATCTATTCCTCTCATCATTCCCTGCATCTCCATGTGCCTAGCTAAAACCCTCAAATACCACTATCATATCTGTCACCACCACCACTCCTGGCAGCATGTTCTAGGCACCCATCAACCTCGGTGTTAAAAAAAAACTTGTCCCCACATATCTCCTTTAAACTTTGCCCCATCTCACCTTAAAGATATGCCCTCTAATCTTTGACAAATCTCTGTGGGGGAAAAAGGTTCTGACAGTGTCGGCATAGTTGCCCAGCGGTAGAGTTGCTGCCTACAGCACCAGAGACCCGAATTTAATCCTGACCACTGGTGCTCTCTGTACGGAGTTGTACCTTCTCCCTGTGACCGCCTGGATTTTCTCTGGGTGCTCCAGTTTGCTCCCACACTCCAAAGACATCCAGGTTTGTAGGTTAATTGGCTTTTGTAAAAATTGTAAATTGTCCCTGGTGTGTAAGATAGTGCTAAGTGTATGGGATGATGGCTGGTCAGCGCGAATTTGGTGGGCCGATGGGCCTATTTCTACGCTGTTTTTCTAAAGTCTTAAAGTAAAGTCTACCCTATCAATGTCTACCCTATCAATTTTAAATACTTCTATCAAGTTTCCCCTCAACCTCACAGAAAACCAATCTAAGTTTGACCACTTCTCTTTATAACCCATACCCTCGAATTCAGTCAGCATTCTCGTATGCCTCCCTGTACCCTTACCAAAGCCTCTATATCCTTCCTGTAATGGGGTGACCAGAACTGCACACAGATTCAGATTCAGATTCAGATTCAGATTCAATTTTAATTGTCATTGTCAGTGTACAGTACAGAGACAACGAAATGCATTGGAATGCATTGAATGCACACAATACTCCAATGTACACAAAATGCTGGAGAAACTCAGCGGGTGCAGCAGCATCTATGGAGCGAAGGAAATAGGCGACGTTTCGGGCCAAACCTTCTTCAGACTAATACTCCAATGACTGGTTGGTTAATTAACTGCCCATTGTAAACAGCCGCTGGGATGTAAGCAAGCGGAAGAATCCGAGGAGAGATATCGGGAACCTGCGGGAAATTAAATGGGATTGAATAACTTAGGTGATCAGGTGATCAGCATGGAAACAATGCTTTGAGGTGCATGCTTCCATGCTGGTGACTCTGCCTCTAGAAGCACACAAGTTTGGAGGAGATCAGAATTATATCAGAATGGTGTAATCATCTCATATTACACCATCACTGGTGTAATGGTGTAATGGTGGCTTCAACTGAACAGGAAAACACATCACTAGTTTAGTAAAGAAATGATGTAGGATAAGTGCAAAGGTTGCATGTTAACGCAGATTCTGTGGGCCAAATATCTTCCACACTGTATCTCCGATTGACTCTCAACTGCCGCAGCAAAACATTGACAGCTTTGCCAGCACCTTATGCCAGCGCAGGTGGCACAATATAGAGTTGCTGCCTTAAGCCCCTGTCCCACTTTCACGGCCTGATTGGCGACCTCTGCCGAGTTTGCCCTTGACTCATATTTGCAGCATTGTCGCCACGAGATCATAGGAGGTCTTCGTAACTCTTCCTCGTGCTTGTGAATGCTCTCCACGTACTCGTGGCCTCAAGTAGGTCACGGCGTTTTTTCCAGCCGGATAAAAAATGTCCACGGGTAAAAAAAAGTCGCCATGGAAAAAATTGATACTTTTTACTCGTAGGCAGGTCGTAGGTAGGTCTTGGTAGGTCATGATTGTAGTCGTAGGTAGTCGTAGGTCGGTAACTGGCCCGAGAAAAACAATGCAAACATGACATCATTTTATCATGTGATAATTTTCCACTCGTAGCTAGTCGTAGTTGGTCTTAGGTGTGGAAGACTGAGGTCGAGGGGGGGGTCGTAGGAGTACGTAGACATAGTCGTAGGAGGTCGTCAGAGGTCTTTTACTTCGGCGAGTCAACAAGACCTTGACATTTTTTTCAACTCGTCTAGGGTCTTCTAAACTCATGGATTAGGTCATCCAAGTGGGACAGGCCCTTTGCAGCGCCAGAGGCCAGTGTTCAATCCTTGACTGCGGGTGCTATTTACGTTTGTACGTTCTCCCCGTGACTTACGTGGGTTTTCACCGGTTTCCTCACACATTCCAAAGACGTAGGTTAATCGGCTTTGGTCTAAATGTAAATTGTTCCTCGTGTATGTAGGATTTTGTAGTGTGCAGGGATCGCTGGTCGGTGCGGACTGGGTGGCCTGTTTCCGTGCTGTATCTCTAAACTAAACATTTTCCGCTCCCCAAAATAAATATGAATTGCGAAATATTTCCAATTCTTTTGAAAGATAACCAGGACATAGAAAAATGTCTCCGGATCTCATATGGATTTACCAACAAAAAAAAAATCAGCTTCCAGTTTGAAGCAGAATACACTAGGTTGATTCTGACACTGAATAGGGAATTCATTCGTAATCTACAAACAACAGCAGCATCAAACATTTACATATCAAGACCTCTGAAAGGGCAACCTGCACAAATAGACCACAATGTGTATTTTCTGCAGCTGAAGGAATAATCAGTAGCAAACAAATGTTTAAAAGGAATGGCCATTTTCAATACAAATATATTACAGTGCAGTCACGGCATTGCTGGAAATAACACATTTCCCATTTGTCACCAGGGGGTTTGAAGTATGGGGTAAGGAAGGAGACTAAGATGACATCTGTGAAATTGGACTGATTACAACCAGTTTTTCCAAGCACAAATCATGCATAAAGAAAAATGGACTCAACCTGCAGCCAATCACCCTCGCAATCTTTTCCAGGTGAAGCAGCACCATTGGGAAATTGGACCAGGCGCTAGAGAATTCTATTTATGTTAGCACTGAGGACATTGCTCTGCATTAGATATTTATCTCATGACATCACTGTTCACAAAACACCCCGACTCATCCTTACTGGAGCGTTAGAATGCAAACAATAATCATTTCTGAACCGTCTCAGAGCAACTAAGGATTCATAAAAACTATGAATGCAGCAGCATGGTGTAAAGGGAGGATGCTGGAATCAGGCAGCTTCAGAGCTAATTGCAGGTTGGTAAAGCAATTTCCCCAAGTGTGTCGAGTGTGTTTAAACTAAGTCGGTGTTTTCTGTAGAATTCAGCTACTCACTCACTCATTCAATTGGTGCCCGAGTGGTGGCCTTGCTGCCAGCCTGTTCCCTGGGGCATCAGTGTGGCACAGAGCGCAGGGAGGCTCCGAGATCTCGCGGAACCCAGAAAAAGATCTGCTCACCCGCAAAAAGCAGACAGAGACGTCACATCTGCTGGGACCTTCTGTCGAGCAAACTATTGTGAAGAAGGGTCTCGACATGAATCGTCACCTATCCACGTTCTTCAAAGATGCTGCCTGGCCCGCTGAGTTACTGTAGCACTTTGTGCTACAGTAACTGTAACTGTAACTTGTGCTACACTTAAAGCACACGGCATTGGGGGTTCAGTATTGATGTGGATAGAGAACTGGCTGGCAAACAGGAAGCAAAGAGTAGAAGTAAACGGGTCCTTTTCACAATGGCAGGCAGTGACTAGTGGGGTACCGCAAGGCTCAGTGCTGGGACCCCAGCTATTTACAATATATATTAATGATCTGGATGAGGGAATTGAAGGCAATATCTCCAAGTTTGCGGATGACACTAAGCTGGGGGGCAGTGTTAGCTGTGAGGAGGATGCTAGGAGACTGCAAGGTGACTTGGATAGGCTGGGTGAGTGGGCAAATGTTTGGCAGATGCAGTATAATGTGGATAAATGTGAGGTTATCCATTTTGGTGGCAAAAACAGGAAAGCAGACTATTATCTAAATGATGGCCGAATGGAAAAGGGGAGATGCAGCGAGACCTGGGTATCATGGTACACCAGTCATTGAAAGTGGGCATGCAGGTGCAGCAGGCAGTGAAGAAAGCGAATGGTATGTTAGCTTTCATCGCAAAAGGATTTGAGTATAGGAGCAGGGAGGTTCTACTGCAGTTGTACAGGGTCTTGGTGAGACCACACCTGGAGTATTGCGTACAGTTTTGGTCTCCAAATCTGAGGAAGGACATTATTGCCATAGAGGGAGTGCAGAGAAGGTTCACCAGACTGATTCCTGGGATGTCAGGACTGTCTTATGAAGAAAGACTGGATAGACTTGGTTTATACTCTCTAGAATTTAGGAGATTGAGAGGGGATCTTATAGAAACTTACAAAATTCTTAAGGGGTTGGACAGGCTAGATGCAGGAAGATTGCTCCCGATGTTGGGGAAGTCCAGGACAAGGGGTCACAGCTTAAGGATAAGGGGGAAATCCTTTAAAACCGAGATGAGAAGAACTTTTTTCACACAGAGAGTGGTAAATCTCTGGAACTCTCTGCCACAGAGGGTAGTCGAGGCCAGTTCATTGGCTATATTTAAGAGGGAGTTAGATGTGGCCCTTGTGGCTAAGGGGATCAGAGGGTATGGAGAGAAGGCAGGTACGGGATACTGAGTTGGATGATCAGCCATGATCATATTGAATGGCGGTGCAGGCTCGAAGGGCCGAATGGCCTACTCCTGCACCTAATTTCTATGTTTCTATGTTTCTGTGTCCTTTTGTGTAAACCAGCATCTGCAGTTCCTTGTTTCTACAATCTGTTTTTAGGCTTAGTAGGTTTTCCAAGGCTGTCCTCCCAGATAAAACATCTAACATGGGAATACTCTCAGTCACACTCTCATGCTACTTGCCTGAAGGTTAGGTTCATTGACCCAAAATGTTGATTGCGTTATCCTCTCCACAAGTGCTGACTGGCTTTCTAAGTGTTTCTCATGTTTCCTGTTTTTAACTGATATCCAACCACCAGACTTTGCTTTTTGATTTGTCCACTTCTCAATATCTTTTCAACAAGATCTTTCTCAGCAATACAGCAGATGGCTTCATTATCTTCCAGTCTGTCGCTCATTACTCCACCAGAGATCCCCCAGACATTTCATTCACAGGAGAGGTCCTTCCAACAAAGAGTGGACACAAGGAACTGCAGATGCTTGGTTACAGATCAGAAGCCAAAATGCTGGAGTAACTCAGCATTAGCATAGGGCTAGCATGGAGTAACTCAGTAAGGTCAGGCAGCATCTCTGGAGGACATGGATGGATAACGTTTTGAGTCGGGTCCCTACATTAGACTCATTGTGGATGTCCGAAGAAGGGTTCAGACCCAAAATGTCACCTATCCATGTCTTGCAGTGATGTTGCCTGACCCGCAGAGTTGCCCCTGCACTTTCCAATAAACTTTGACAAATAAAGAACGGGGAATATTTGGACAATGCCATTTGCCAGCATTACTGGGTTCCCACATTTGCAGACATCCATGGACTTCCTTCTATGCCCAAATAGCCTCCCATAAAGAATCCATACATTTTCTTTTACAAGAAAGATTTTCTTACAAAAATCAGAGTTCAAAGGTCTTGGACACAGTCCCACATAGCTCCGATTTTAATGCACCCCTCTGATTGTAGACCTCCTTAATACTGTTCCAAATATCTATTTTAGATATTTTTATATATTTTTTTTAGTTGCGAACATTCTGCTGCCAATCCAGTCTCTTCAGAGGTACACATCAGTTACCAGCCGTCTTGGATGTAGAGAAAAGTCCAAAGCTAGTCAATCCCTTCCCTGCAAGGCAGCAGTAAATCAAAAGCAAACTGTGCATGGTTTGACAAGCTGGAAGTGACCTGCAAGTTGCTCTGTCCACGGATGGGTAGACAGCTATATATCATTACAGACTTGGTGACATTGCCAGGGGCTTAAGAAGTATCCGTAATTGTGTTATCCAAAGAAAGTCTGTGCCCCTATGCCTTGCAGGTAAAGAGGACTTAGAGTGTAATAACAAAAAGGATAATCACTTCCAGCAACTTGGATTTATTGAAAACCACCAAATATAGAATACGAATAAAAAATATCACACCTGATCGCAGGCAATAAGACTGATCATAGTCCGAATGCTACGGACTGGAAGTAAAATAACTGAAATTGTGGATATCAGTTACAGGAATGATATAATGGTAAAGGAAGTTGATGCAAGTGTCTCAGTGGCAAACAGCATTGTGTGCCTGAAGCTCGGTTTTAGAATTGCACAAGAATGACGATACATTCCTGAAGATCTGAAGAAGGGTCCTGACCAGAAATGTCGCCTGTCCATTCCCTCGCAAATGCTGCCTCCAGCACTTTGTGTTTTTGCACAGAATTCCAGCACCTGCAGTTTAATTTAGTTTAAACTAAACTAGAGATACATTGCGGAAACAGGCCCTTTGGCCCACCGAGTCTGCACCGACCAGCAGTCCCCTCTCACTGACAGTATCCTATACATTAGGGGCAATTTGACATTTATACCAAGCCAATTAACCTACAAACCTGTACGTCTTTGGAGTGTGAGAGGAAACCGAAGATCTTGGAGAAAACCTAAGCAGGACACGGGGATAACGTACAAACACCGCACGAGTACCCGCAGTCAGGGTGGGGACTGGCATCAAAACATGTTTAGTGCTCCCAGTTGGTAGATCCAGCTACTTACCTTGTGTTAAATGCTTGCAATCTTGCAGCAAGTAAGAATTTCATTGATCTATTCTTGGTACATATAATCAATCTCTTCTGTTCTTCTCCTTCATGTGCTGCATTGCCTGGTATACCCCTCTACCAAATATGTGCCCTTCAATGGTCAGTATCACAGCCTGGTTAGGGAACAACTCTGCCCAAATCCGCCAGAAATTGCAGAGTTGTGGAGGTAGCCCAGTCCATCACACAAACCAGACTCCCCACCTATACTTCACACTGTTTCGGGAAAGCAGCCAACATAATCAAGGATCACTCAACTCTGGTCATTCCATCTTCTCTCCTCTCCCATTTGGCAGAAGATACAGAAGCTTGAAAGGACATACCACCAGATTCAGGAACAGTTTCTTCTGCACTGTTATCAGACTAGTGAATGGTCTCTCATATCCAGCTTCAGGTTTCTGGGGGTCAACATCTCTGATGACCTCTCTTTGACCCACAATACCTCAACTCTGGTCAAGAAAGCTCACCAGCGTCTCTTCTTCCTGAGGAGACTAAAGAAGGTCCATCTGTCTCCTCAGATTCTGGTGAACTTCTACCGCTGCACCATCGAGAGCATCCTTACCAACTGTATCACAGTATGGTATGGCAACTGCTCTGTCTCCGACCGGAAAGCACTGCAGAGGGTGGTGAAAATTGCCCAACGCATCACCGGTTCCTCACTCCCCTCCATGAGTCTGTCCAAAGCAAGTGATGTCTGCGAAGGGCGCGCAGCATCGTCAAGGACTGCTCTCATCCCAACCACAGACTGTTTACCCACCTACCATCCGGGAGGCGCTACAGGTCTCTCCGTTGCCGGACCAGTAGGTCCAGGAACAGCTTCTTCCCTGCGGCTGTTACATTACTTAACACTGTACCTCGGTGATTGCCAGTCACCCCCCCCCCCCCCGGACACTCCTTCCACCAGAAAAAAACATTTGCACTACCACGACTGTATGTACGTAAATATATTTATTGCTCATATTCTATGTCGCTCTTCTAGGGAGATGCTAACTGCATTTCGTTGTCTCTGTACTGTACACTGCACAATGACAATAAAGTTTGAATCTGAATCTGAATATGCTACGGTGTAGTCCCGATCTTGCACCTTCCTCATTGCAGATCTTGCACTTTCTCTGTAACTGGGTCACTAGAATGCTCTAACACTATATTCTGCATTCTGGCACATTTCTCTTTGTACTATTTGTTGTGCTTGCACATGGCATAATTGTACTCCTGTGAAGTATAATTTGACTGTATAGCATGCAAAAGTTTTTCACGGTATCTCTGTACAAGTGACTATAATAAGCCAATACTTATCACAAATATCCCTTTGCAATCTGTCTTCCAACTTGCACAATTATCAACAGCATTGGATAGATTACACTTAACCCATTTATCTAAACCATTAATAATAGAATGCATATTTTAAATTACTGATTTGAGGTGATCCCTGAAGCAACTCACAAGTTATAGCTTGTCAATCTAAAAATAACTAAATAATCCTTATCCTGTTTTTCTTTGGTCAATCAGAAGGCACAGCGATAGAATTGCTGCCTTACAGCGCTTGCAGCACCAAAGACCCGGGTTTGATCCCGACTACGGATGCTGTCTGTACAGAGTTTGCACGCTCTCCCCGTGACTGCATGGGTTTTCGTAGAGCTTCTGTTTCCTCCCACACTCCAAAGATGTACAGGTTTGTAGGTAAATTGGCTTGGTATGAATGTAAATTGTCCCGAGTGTGTGTAGGATATTGTTAATGTGCAGGGATCGCTGGTTGGTGCGGACTCAGTGGACCGAAGGGCTTGTTACCGCGCTGTGTCTCTAAACTAAATCAATCCTCATTCCTTGTTACATTATTGCAATCAACTTCCTTATATTGTACAGTGGCTATGTGGTACGTGATCAAATCTCTTTTGGCTGCCCACCCACTACCCGCAAGATCCAACCTCAAACTCCAAATAAAAATTGTTATATAACATTGCTCTTTCATTCAGGAATGGTGATTCTGCCCAATAATATTCTTCCCAGTTAACCACTATTGCATTCTTAATGGATTCCAGTATTTTTCCAATGCCCAGGAATGAAGGAGGCTGCAGAAAATGGTGGATTTTTCCCATGTCCATCACGGATACTGACCTCCCCACCATTGAAGGGATCTACAGGAGGTACAGTCTTAAAAAAAAAACCAGCTGATATGATTCTACAGCCACACCACCCTGGACACATTCTCATCTCGCCATTACCATTGGAAAGAAGATACAGGAGCCTGAAAACTGTGACCATCAGGTTTCTTCCCAGTAAACACTGCACAACACGAACCACTATCTCAACAACTATACCTTGCTATGGACTATAGTTTCATTACAGACTTCAGGTTTTTTTTCACTATTATGGTCGGATTACCCAGTATTACTGATTATGAATTGATTATGTTATTGATTATTGTACATTTATTTGTGCATTTTGCAGTAGTGGATCTGTCGCAGGTTTTAGCAAGAAAAAACAAGTTAAAAAAAAGTAAAAGCCGCAGCAAGTAAAAACATCATTGTTCCGTTGTTGGTACATATGACAATTACACACCACCTTGATGACTGATGTTAGAGTTATCAAATTCTACTTCCTAAGTTTTCTCTTTCACAATTCTCGAACGGAGGTTCACATTTGCAATTTCCCAAACTGTTGGGAGCTTTCTAGAGAAAAACACGATGTACATATGCCTTTGCGATGTGTTCTGGAGCTGGGCTTAGGATGGAAGAAAACTGCCATTGTCAACAACATCCTACTGACCAGACAAGTTGGCGTGGAAACAAAGAGTGGGAAGGGAAAGGAGAGAGGTGGCATTATCAACCCATGCGAGTATTGCCAAAAAGTTATAAGGAGCAAAGAGGCAATCTGTGCAAATTATACCCTGCGACTCTAGCACATCAGTACATGTAACTCAGAATTATTCATTACAATGGTCACCACTAAGCATTGTAGAAAGGTCTTGTCCACATTGCTACCTTCTTGATATAACTTTATCACAACAGGGAAACTGGGACAATAAAGCATTAAATAAGTCAGACAATGAAATCATGGCAGCCTCTAGATGAAATATTGAAAGTTAACATTAAAAAAAAGTGGATAATTTTCTGGAAGTGTAAAGCTCGGCGTTATCTGCATTAAGCGAGAACAAGGCGAAATACGGTTAATTAAAGCATCTAGCCAAGACTACAAGCAGATAAATATCTGAATTGTTTCAGGGAATTAAGCCAGCTTCTTTTCTTAAATGCACAGCATGACTTAATTGTATTCCAGAAACTTCACTCTGGATCAATTAGACTTCCTGAATAAAATTGCAAAATTGCAAGAAGTTCCAAGGATTAAATGTTCATTGTATTTAAATGAAACGTAGTGTAAAAACCCAGGCAAACACACTGTTCTATTGGACATTTCCAGCACATGAAAGGCTCCATATAGATGTTCACCAGGTGAGTTCATAGGCAGGAAGAATTATGCCAGGCAAATTTTTGTTCTACAAACATAAACCAGCATCTGCAGTTCCTTCCTACACAATAAAATGTTGAAAACCATATGGTAGTTAGGAGCAAGACTTGATTGGACTGTACGCTTTCCTCTGCAGCTGTGGCGCTTCAGAAAAAAAACATATTGAGCCAATAAATAATACAAGACTAAACAGGACTAAAACCTGAACCAAACATAAGTGAGCTTCCAGGAAAAGATTCAATAGATGTTTTATTCAATCTTATGAAGTCCCTTTCATAATAACATGGAAAATAATCATCCAGTAAATCTCCATCAAGATTTTGTACATTGAAGTTTGAAGTTTGTAAGAGTGTGAGCGTGTCACCGTGTGAGTGCATGCTTGTGCGAGGGGGTGGTTGTGCGTGAGGGTGCACGCAATGCAGTCTTTAATGATCTGGCAAATCATCTGCAGTAACAGTAACTGGGGTGGCACAACAGTAGAGCTTGCCCACACATCTCCTTTAAACTTTGCCCCTCTCACCTTAAAGATATGCCCTCTAATCTTTGACATATCCACCCTAGGCAAAAGGTTCTGATGGTCCAGGGTGGTCCAGTGGTGCAGCAGTAAAGTTGCTTTACAGCACCAGAGACCTAGGTTCAATCCTGACCACGGGTGCTGCCTGTATGGCGTTTGTATGTTCTCCCAGGGACCTGCGTGGGTTTTCTCCAGGTGCTCCGGTTGCCACCCACACTCCAAAGACATACAGGTTTGTAGGTTAAATGGTTTTGGTAAAATTGTAAATTGCCCCTGAGGAGTAGTTTAGTGCTAGTATACAGGGCCATCACTAGTTGGCATGGACTTGGTGGGCTGTAAGGCCTGTTTCGACGCTGTATCTTTAAAGTCTAAAAACATCGGACAGTTTTGGCCACAGTGGACACCAACTGTAACGTGATGTAGAAACAAGGAACGGCTGTCGCTGGTTTCCACAAAAGGATAAAGAAGACGGGTCCCGGCCCAAAACGCCAACTAACCACGTTCTCCAGAGATGCTGCCTGATCTGCTGAGTTACTCGAGTCCAACTATGATGTGATCTTTATTTAAAGATGAAGCAGGATTTTATGTTGCATTGTAATAGAACCAATTATTAAAAACTGTGCAGCGAGAGTGTTCAAGGAGTCCGCTGGGAATATAATCCCGATTAAAGGTAACCATTGAACACTCCTGTTTAATCTTTTTTCATAAAACAATTCAGATGGTATGTACCTGGAAATATATTCCACCAAGGCAATAAAAAAAAATCATCCCTCAGACAGAAATTATACACAGTCAGACTGAATAAAATGGTTGGGCCCAATATAGTTGCTTGGAACAATGTTATGCGTATTTCACAGTTTCTCCCATGACAGATTTTATGCTGTCCATAGTACAGATATTTCAGTCCTGCAATTTTGTTAAACGGTTCAACATTCCATTATAAAATCATAAAAAGGAAAAAAATGGTCTATTTGTCGCCTCATGAAAGCTCAATACATTTGAACACGCACCATGAGTAAACACGAGGTCCCATATTATTTGTCAACACATTCATAATAAGGGACAAGCCGCTTAAGAATATTTTAACAGATAGAGAAGTGAAGATTATCCCCAAAGGTTAGATGCAGTTCTCTCTTATATCCTGTTTGACATGAACTTAAGCACGAATTTTCTTGAATTTAAACGTGGCATTTAATACTTTCTTCCTTTGATCGGCATTACATTATGCTCATCATCATCGATTCTTCACCGCCCTCTGAAGCTGTCAGTACATCACTCACCTAGAGCTTAGGTACATCATGCCATTCAAACGCAGAGCCACACAGTTCCATTGTTGACTGGTGTGGGCTAGACCTGCCCTGTAGAAAAGTCAAGCAATAGCCTTACTCACGTACAGTTCTGCGGGTATAAATGATGACTAAGATATTCATTGGTGTGGCTGGGACACCAGCAAAACAAATTCACCAAGAATGGGGCAGATGGCAGTACAAGGTGGGAGGCAGTGGCCCAAAGACTCCAATATTGCTGTCTCATTTGTATCAATAACAAATATTGATAATGAAACATCCACTAGTTTACCAATCATTATCATCACTCATCTCTTGAATTATTACTGCCCATGTTACCCACTGTTTGTGTCAAGGCTTGCAACATACTGTCTTGGGGTTGAAGCGCTTCAATGTCTATCTTGAAGAAAACCTTAATTAAAACTGAGAAATAATCAAGAGGTCAGGTAGCATCTGCAGAGACATAGAACATAGAGTGGTACAGCACAAGAACAGGCCCTTCGGCCCACCGTGTCTACACCAAACATGATGCCAAGTTAAACTGATCTCCGCTGCCTGCAGATAATCCATATCCCTCCATTCCCTGCATATCTATGTGCCTATCTGAAAGCCTCTTAAACACCACTATAATATCTGGCTCCACGATCACCTCTGGCAGCACGTTCCAGGCACGCACAGACCTGTAAGGCTGCAACACTACCACTGCGCCAACCAGGATTTCATGGGATTAAATTCCATCTGACATTTCTCATTTCTATAGCTGAGTTATATCCCGCTGTATACTTTGACAGCCTTCCTCAGTGTCTGCAAATCCAGAGACTGAGAATGATTTGTTTCCTGACAATTAACTAACGGCAACTCATCAACACTCTCTTTACAGATGCTACCTGACCCACAAAGTATTTACGATATTTTGCTTTAGTTTTCCAGGAAGAATAGCTTGTCAATTCACCGAGTCCAATAGCACAAAGCTGCCAGACACAATTCATCACGGGCATGAGAACCAACAGGAGAATCATTTCTTGGTCTCATTTTGACCAATCTAGCTCTCGCAGATACATCCATAGCAGCATTAAATGGACGAGACTGCAGTGGATATCAAGCTGCCAATACGCCACATCATGGTATGTGGCACTATCATCACTGGTGAAGAGGATCGATTAAGAATAGATCTAGCGGTATGAATCTGGCAGCGACAAGGAATATAGGGGAAGCATTACCTACCTGCAGAACTGTAAACAATCATAATGTAGGTTCTTATGGACCTTCCACACCTAGTCCAAACATGGACCAAAGTGCTAAACTCCCAAGATGACGCAAGGTGAATTACTCTTGACATCTAAGCAGCTTTGGATCGCGCCTGGTATTAAGGAGCCCTGGTTATACTGGAGTCAATGCAAATCAGGGGTAAACCCTCTAATGATTGGAATCCTACCTAGAGCAAACAGCTCTGGAGGTTGTGATCTTGTAAAGGTGTATAAAATCATGATGAGAATTGATACGGTGGATGAGAATTGATACGGTGAATGAGATTGGGGAGTTTTATCCACCCAGGGTAGGGGAATCAAGACGCATAGGTTTAAGATGAGAGGGGAAAGAGTTAATAGGAACATGATCGGCAACTTTTTCCACTCAGAAGGTGGTGGGTATATGGAACGAGCTGCCAGAGGAGATAGTTGAGGCAGGAACAATAACAACATTGAAAATACATAAACTTGTTCATGCCCATGGATAGGAAAGGTTTAGAGGGATATGGGCCAAGCACAGGTAAATGAGACTAGTTTACAGTAGATAAGGAATTTTGGTCAGCATGGATGAGTTGGGCTGAAGGGCCTGTTTCCATGTCGTACAACTAAATGATTGCCTGTGGAACTTTCTACAAGCACAATATGAGGTCATGTCAGCTCTGGTGTTTAAGGTCAGTAATTTGAAATGGAAAATTAGAGATTTCAAGTTAAACGAGAGGAAAGGCTGTCAGGTACCTTGCAGTTACGATAAATGTTCAGGTTCCAGGGAGGTCTTCACACCACATCCGTCTTCGACTTCAGGTGAATCTATTGAATGGGGTGAAGAGCCCGGGTGAACAGCCAGGCTCCAGAGCCAGCTCCTGGCCGCGACAGGCATGAAACCAGCTGCATCTTGGTCACTGATGCCCACTGTCATTTTAACAAACGTGCTAGTCTCAATAGACATGGTGCCATGACTGCAAAAGGCTCTCGAAAATGACAACACATCCAAAGGGAAATAAAAGAAACTGACAATTCAGGGTTGGAAATCATCATCTGACACATGCTGCAATCTGTGTGTCTGGAGTTTTAAATGCACACTGTTCCCACCTCAAGGCTGCAGACAAATGCCCATTTATTATTAAAAAAACATGCCCAAAAAACATTAACGCATTGCAGAGAGGAGAAAGTCCTTTTGAAATCTTTTCAACAGATCCCCGCAGGAAAAATACTGACACAGGCTCCCAGTTAATCAGCATCCGGTTTCTCCCCCTCAGCTGGAGTTACATATTCCCTCCTTCCCTTGCTAAATGACTGGAGCAAAAGTGGGAAGGTAACAGCAAGTCAAGAGAGACAACAGTGTTTTACGGTCATATGTCCCATAACGGAGCAATGAAACTCTTACTTGCAGCAGCAGCGTAACACGTCTGCAAACACAGTACACAATAGATCAAATAATGAACAAAAAAGGAAGTTCAATAAGCAAAGCCTATAAACCTCAAAAACAAACCAAAGCCCAAAGTCCCTCATGCACCCAGGCAGTTCCTAGTTTAGTTGGAGTTCGTAGTACTCAATAGTCTGATGGTTGGTGGGAAGAAGCTGTTCCTGAACCTGGACGTTACAGTTTTCTGACTCCTATACCTTCTTCCAGATGGCAGGAGTGAAATGAGAGTTGTGGTGTGGGCCCTAGATAATACTGGCAGCCTTTTGAGGCAGTGTCTCCTATAGATCCCCTCAATGGTGGGGAAGTCAGTAACTGTGTTCACCACTTTTTGTAACCTCCTTTGTTCCAGTGCGTTCGAGTTGCCGAACCAGACCTTGATGCAACCAGCCAATATGCTCTCTGCCATACACCTGTAGAGGTTCTACAGAGTATTTTTCAACATACCTTATTTCTTCAATCTTCAAAAGTGTAGCCCAATGCCCGCTCCAGTTGCAAGCAGTTAGGAGACAGGGATCTTCTTTGCAATGAAGCAACCCAGAAGATCATTGTACAGAGTTTCTCTCCTGACAGCTGAGCATCTTTTCTGCAGCTCCACTCAAAGTTCTTGGGAAGCAAGAATGCTTTTTGGAACATCTGAAGATCCAATGTGAATGAAACTACAATAGGATATTCCAAACGTAGGAAATCAAGGGAGCTCTATCTCCTCTGGTCAGAGAATTAACCGTTGGGCTAAAATATCGCTCAACAGGTGGCGATACCTCTATTGAACATCATTATTTTTTAACAGATGAGTCCATTAACAGTCTGAGTGGCACAGTGGTAGACTTGCTGCCTTACAATGTCAGAGAACCGCGTTCGGGTGCTCTCTGTACGGAGTTTGTACGTCCTCCCCGTGACCACGTGGGTTTTCTCCGGGTGCTCCAGTTTCCCTCCACACTCCAAAGACGTACAGGTTTGTCAGTTGATTGGCTTTTCTAAAAATTGGAAACTGTCCGTAAAGTGTGTGTAGGATAGTGTTCATTCACCGGGATCGCTGGTCAGCGCAGATTCGGTGGGCCGAAGGGCCTGTTTCTGCGATGTATCTCAAAACTAAACTAAAGATAACAGTTTTTTGCTGTCAAGGTCAAACGTCTATGTGAATTTTACCAAGAGGGCAAATTTGCTAAATCTGGTCTTGCGGGTTTTAATTCATTCCTTTACTAATCTTAACACAAAGATGACATTGTGCTGTCACCTTCACTTGACCTTTGCCATAAGACATCTTGCATGTTTGGCAGTTTTTACATTAAAAAGAGTAATGGAAAATGGTTTGGAAGTATTTCCCTCTATTGGGTAAAATTCTTCCCCACTGAGTTAACAACTAACTATTTCACAACCAATTTTAAACGGATGACATAAAAAGACTTCTTTGTCAAAATAACCTTATAAATGGCTCAACTTTGATTACATAATTTCCAAAATGTGTTTTCTCTGAAGATTAACTGAATGACATCTTCATAATTGTGAGTGATCTTTATTTCTAGATTATACAGGATCTAGGAGATTCTAATCCAACCACCAATTCATACAAAACTACTCTATACGAGAGGTACTATTGACTCAAGTGGTACCCGCTGAAGTTACAATATTTAAAATCAATATCTTAACCACAGACACACATTGGTCTGTATTGATTCCATTCACACCACAGTTAGAATATTCCTCAGCATTTTCTACAATAAATAAGACAATAAGAACAGGATAGGCCACCCATGCATCAAGCTTGCAAATCAAATTGGTGGTAAGGAAGGCAAATGTAATGCTAGCATTTATTTCAAGAGGACTAGAATACAAAAAGAGGGATGTCGTGTTGCAGCTCTATAAGGCACTGGCCAGGCCACATTTGGAGTGTTATGAGCAATTTTTGGTACCAAATCCGAGGATGTGCTGGCTCTGGAGAGGTCCCAGAGGAGGTTTAGAAGAATGATCCCAGGAATGAGTGGGTTAACACATGATGAGCGTTTGACGGCACTGGGCCTGTACTCACTGGAGTTTAGAAGGATGAGGGGTGAACCTAATTGAAACTTACCGAATAGTGAAAGGCTTGGATAGTGTGGATGTGGAGAGGATGTTTCCTTTGAAGCCTTTACAAATCAAGAGCCCATCGATCGGTTTTAAAAATACCCAATGACTTGGTCTCCACATTCGTCTGTGGCAATTGATTCCACAGATTCACCGCCTCCTGGATAAAGGAATTCCTGCTCATCTCCATTGAAAAGGTACATCCTTTTATTCAGAGGTTGTGCCCTCTGATCCTAGTCTCTCCCACCAGTGGAAACATCCTCTCCACATCCACTTTATCTATGCCTTTCAGAGATTCACCACCCTCTGCAAGAAGGGAGAGAGAGACAATAGACAATAGATGCAGACATAGGCCATTCGGCCATTCGAGCCATGATCAATGTGATCATGGCTGATCATTCCCAATCAGAACCCAGACATCAGGGTTTCTCCATTTGGCTGCTACAGTCTATTAAAACAATCTATATGTAAACATCAGCTGCCAACAGGAATCTCAAATATTTTTTTTTGGGTGGGTGGGTGGAAGAATGAGGAACCAAAGGCTTTGGTCCATGAGATTGCTGGCACACAAGAAATCCACGATGAATGATATTTTAAGCTCTAAAAGGTGAATTCCACTAGCCATTTCTTGAAAGCTGACTCAATGATGTTGATGCTTCCAGAATATGGATGAGAGAGAAGGGAAAGGTTGCACAAGGATGTTGTAATAATTTACAGCTAACAATTTTCTGTAAAAATCTGGAAAATAATGCAAAACTCCAAGGGGAACAGCATCAGACTTTTCAACCAACTGCAACTTCCATTGATACACAGAATTCTGCAGCTGGCTGCTTTGAGATAACCAATGAAATAAAATTTGCAGCAAATGACACTGCTTATAGCTCCAGATTGAAGAGGTGGAACCAACAAATACTTGCAGAAGTGTGTGTTTACTGAAACAAAGACAAATTTGTGAAACAGTGGCAATGAATGATTCAGTCTTTGGAGTTTAAATGGGATCTATTCTGTGCAATGCTAAAATGAAGTGTTATATTCAACCATCAGACCCATGAGCCAAATCTACAAGCATACCCTTCAGTTTATCCCAAAGGCACCACTGATAGGACATTTGATTACATTTAATGAATATAATGCATTTCTCAAAAAAAAACAATTCCTGACTTATTACATTACATGCTTTCTGAAGGACATTAAAACTATAAAGATGCTTCTGTGCGAAGGATTGAATAAAATACACACTGTTTTAAAACCGCAAAGCAAAATAGCAAACACTAGCCTGTCACACATTCAATAATTCCCTACATTTAAGAACACAATTGACTCTCAAATGTACAGCGTATAACAGCAAAAACTGAACATTTTACATTAAACTCTTAAATATACATTGCCCACCACAAGTCAGATGTTGAATTGTATTGGCATATACATTGGTTTATTATTGTCACGTGTACCAACAAACAATGACAATCTTTCTTTGCATGCTAGCATTGTTGGTGATATTTTCACCAAGGAATTTGAAGCTCTTGACCGACTCCATTTCAGCACCATTGATGCAGACTGGGGTGTGTAGTCCACCCCGCTACCTGAAGTCGATGACCAGCTCCTATGTTATATTAACATTAAGACAAAGGTTGTCGTCTTCAGACCGTGCTACTTATCTCTCTATCGTCGGGGCGGCCCAGCTCGAGGGAGGAACGGCACTCACGTGAGGGCGATCCGGCTCGGGGCTGGAACGGTGCTCCGGTGGCTGGGACGGCGTTCTGGCGGCGGTGACCTGAGTCCGGGGTTCAGCCGTGGGCCAGCGGCTGCATCCGCTGGACTGGAGGGCGGCAGCTTCGACCACCCCGGGCCGCGGTGTTTGAGCCGGCCCGTTTGCGGGGTTCCGTGAGCCGCGGGACTGTTTGTACCATCGCCCGGTGGGGTATCACCTCAGCACAGAGGGAGAAGAGGAGGGAAGAGACTGCAGCCCTAAGATTTTTGCCTCCACCACAGTGAGGAGGTGCTTGGAGGACTCACTGTGGTGGATGTTAATTTGTGTTTATTGTTGTTTATTATTGTATTATTGTATGTATGACTGCAGGCACGAAATTTCGTTCAGACCATAAGGTCTGAATGACAATAAAGGAAATTCTAATTCTAATTCTAATTCTACTCCGTCTCGCAGTTGTTTGCAAACTGGCCCAACACAGTGGTATCATCTGCAACCTGTACATGGAATTAAAGCAGAATTTGGCCACACAGTCGTGAATGTATGGGGAATATATTAAAGGGCATAGAATGCAGCCGTGCTGAAGACCAGTGTTCAGGATTAACGTGGTGGATGCTTTGTCGCCTATGCTTACTAAGTTCAGCCATGATTGAATGGAGGAGTGGAGTAGACGTGATGGGCCGAATGGCCTAATTATACTCCTATCACATGACCTTATGAGTGCAGCCTAGGGGTCAGGAAGTCAAGGATCCAGTTACAGACAGTGGGAGGAGAGGGGGTGGGGGTTGCACAGGGTACTTTGAATCCTACATCCAGGTGTTTGAATTTTGTGGTTAAAGGCAGAGGTATAGTCAATAATAAATAGAAGCCTATTGTTGCTGACCTTGTTAGCCAGATGTTCCTGGGTTGAATCTTGGGCCAGGGAAAGGGCATCTGAGTGGACTTGTTTTGGAGGTTGGTGATTTGCACTGGATCTAGGCGATCTGGGAGGCTGGAGTTATTGTGCACCTTAACCCCGGTACAGGTTCTAGCACACAACTCCAAAGCACTTCATGATGGTGTATGTCATGCTATGCCTTTCCCACATCATGGAATTTATATGCAGTTACTTAAATAATCTGGACTTAAAATGCAACCATCAGAAGTGTGGCTCTGAAATAACTGGATTGCCATAAAAATTTGTCTGCTTCAATAATATTCCTCCAGGAAGAATATCTGCCTTTCCTATTCTGGATCATTTGTGAATACAAATCCCAGAGCGACACGATAGATTCACTAATGGCCGAATGGATCACACATTTATGGAGGGAAATAAATGCTCACTTGAAGCTGTACATCCCAATTACAAGGACACAAATTGGAAATGTAATCATTTTTTCTTTGCAACACACATTATCACTGGAAATTTTGAAAATGTATTTATTTTGCTTATTCATCCAACCATGCAAACTTAAGAACAATAATTTAGCAAACCAAACTTTATCATGTATAATTTTAGTTCTCAATTATTATTCGTCAGGCCACTGTATTGAATTACCATTGTGTCCACTGAGATTTCATATTATAGTTGAAGATGGTTTTAACTGAATCGATTGAAAGACACAGCATGGAAACAGGCACCAGCCAACCGAGCCCACGCTGACCATCGATCATCATTCACATTAGGTCCATGTTATTCCACATTCACATGCACTCCCTACACTAGGGGGAAATCTACAAATCCACACGTCTTCGGGATGTGGGAAGAAACTGGAGTACTAGGAGGAAACCCCACGAGGTCACAGGGAGAATGTGCAAACTCCACACAGACAGCACCGGAGGTCAGGATCGAACTTGGGTATCTGGCACCGTGAGGATATAGCTCTACCAGTTAAGCCACTGTGTCACCCTGCTCTATTGTATACAATGAGTTCAAACATTTTAACATTCTCAAACAACGAGAATGGCTCAGCTGAAAACAACCAGTTGTATGCCCATCTGAAAAGAACATTTCAGAGGTGGATGGGCTGTTTAATCCCTTGAAGGATCAGAGCTCAATTCAGCGAACAGGTAAGCTGCAGAAAATAGTGCAATCTCAGGTTCAATTTGCAATCTGTACACAGTTAGCTGAGCTCCGCCAAGATGTCAGCAAAGGCTTCACAATTCATGCCAGTGACCTGTGGTTATAGAAGACAGGGGTCAGTGCAGCTCTTCTGCACTGACAGAAGTCACCCAAGCTCAGCAGCAAAAGACACCAACTCAGTCTCGACCTTGATGTCCTCTGTGATCAGGAGCTTGTCACAAAATTCGACAACACATGTGCTGACAGTCTGCAAGTGCCTTGAAAGGACAGAGTACCTTGCAATCATTGTTCATTAAGGAGTCAATGCCGTCTGGGGGAAGCAGAAACAAAATGAAAATTGGCGAAGAAAAATATACTTCGATTAATGCAAAACAACAGAAATACCCATGAAGAATCCAATTATTCCGACTGTTCTTGAGGGTTGTTATATAATAAAAGGTTTACTGGTTGTAAATCTCATAAGACTTTGATAACAAATAAAAGCAACGAACGTGTTACCAATAGATAGCAATATCAATATTTCACAGTACACAGATCAGAAACAGATACAACAGAAACAGGCCCTTTGGCCCATAATGTCCATGCTGAACATGATGCCTGGACAAACTAATCCCGTCTGCCTTCATATGATCCATATCCCTCCATTCCCTGCATATGCCTATCCAAACGCTTCTTCAAGGCCACAGTCCTATCTGGCTCTCCCATCACCCCAGGCAGCATTTTCCAGGCACCCTCCACCCTCTGTGTAAAAGTAAACTTGCCCCACAGATCTCCATTAAACTTTGCCCCTCTCACCTTAAAGCTCTGTCCTCTGGTCCAGAGCCATTTCCAGCCAAGGAAAAAGGTTGTGACTGTCTACCTTATCCAGGTCTCTCATCATTTTATATAATTCTATCAGGTCTCCTCTCAGCCTCTAATGCACTTGAAAAACTTTAATACACAGAACTTTAGACGCAAAGGTTGCCAAAAACTTCAAAATGAGATCCTCAGCTACACTCACGGCAATATTCACTGCAGCACACTGCTCCGGCACATCTCTATCTCTCTCTTGCCCTTTAGGTCCAAGAGATTGGAAAACTGATCTGCTTCAGTGACCACCTAGGAAAAAGATTATATCTCAAATTCTCATCAAATGTTTCAAGAGTTTGAGAAAAACAGTTTTCAATATGGCTCAGCTAAACAGTGTTGAAGGCTTATTTTGTGAAACAAAAGTTTAATCTTTTACACCAGCATCACACATTCCTTTCCAAGAATTATTTTTTTTAAAAGAAAGAATTGAAGTCAACGTGAGCGATAAAGGGTCATACAAAACCACTTGGGAATGGGATCTCTCTGTCAACCAGCATAGACTGAGTGAGAAAATCCTTCTTGTACACCGTAAGAAAATATGACGTGGCACAGTAGCACAGCTGGTAGAATTGCTGCCTCACAGCGCCAATGATCCCGGTTCGATCCTGACCTCGGGTGCTGTCTGGGCGGAGTTTGCACATTTATCTGGTGAGTGCGTGGGTTTGCTCCGATTTCCTCCCACATATGAAAGATGTGCGGATTTGCAGGTTAAAAGGCCTCTGCAGATTGTCCCTCATGTGCAGGGTGCGGAGGAGAAAGTAGGATAACATAGAACGAGCTAGAGCAGGTGAATGATGGAAGGGCCTATTTCCGTGCTGCATTTTTCAATCAATGGAGCTGCTATTTGTTAAGACATATTATCGGAAGTTAACTAACACAATTGTACCGTATGGTTCTGCCTGGTACATTCATAGAAACATAGAAACATAGAAAATAGGTGCAGGAGTAGGCCATTCGGCCCTTCGAGCCTGCACCGCCATTCAATATGATCATGGCTGATCAACAAACTCAGTATCCCATCCCTGCCTTCTCTCCATACCCCCTGATCCCTTTAGCCACAAGGGCCACATCTAACTCCCTCTTAAATATAGCCCATGAACTGGCCTCAACTACCTTCTGTGGCAGGGAATTCCACAGATTCACCACTCTCTGTGTAAAAAATGACTTTCTCATCTCGGTCCTAAAAGACTTCCCTCTTATCCTTAAACTGTGACCCCTAGTTTTTAGCTATTAGAATAGATCGGACCAACAGACAGACTTGAACCGGACAGACATTGCCACTGCACTAATAAAAGTCAAATGTATGCAATAGACTAGGCAACTATTTTGCAAATACCTGCACTCTGTCTGTCAAGACCTGCTAGAGCTCCCAGGATAATCAATCATTTTAAACCATTCTAGCTCCCTTCCCATTCCGGCCTCTGCTGTTGCTGTGAGCTCACACGCAAACTGGAAGAACAGCACATCATATTCCACTTGGGTACCCTACCACTAAATGTTATAAATAATGAATTCTTCAATTTCAAGTAATAATCTGCCCCCACAAAACCCATCCTCCCTTTCTGCTGCCCCTACTCCCACCAGGGTGTGCATGCATTTCCCTGACCATCTCCCACCACACGAGTCACCCTCCACCTTTCCCTTCCTCCATATGTTCTCCCATCCGAATCCCATTTTTCCCTTTTATCCCCCACTTTCTCTTCTCTCTGTCCTCTATCACCCATTTCCCTCCCTCTATCCACATTTCACTCCTCCTCCTCCTTTCTTATCTGACACCCTTTTGGCTCTTTTTCACCTCTAGCCTTTGTCACTTACACCAACCATCTGCTAATCACCACTCCCCTATTAGGTATCCACCTGTTACTTGCCAGGCTTTGTCCCGCTCCCACCTCTCTTCTCCAGCTTTCTCCCCTCTTTTCCATCAGTCTGAAGAAGGCTCCCAACTGGAAATGTCATCTGTCCATTCCCTCCATAGATGCTGCCTGACCCACAAATATCATCTGTCCATAGATGCTGCCTGACCTACCAAGTCCCTCCGGCAGTTGGTTTTTGTTCAGTGAAATATATTTTACTGTCTGATAAACATTTGAGTATAATGCTTTAGCCACAGTAAATAATAGTCTTACATTCAGTGTTAATTTTTGAAGGGAACTAATTATTGAGTAATATTTTATGCTCAGCTAGTCTCTTTTGATATAGCACAATGTCCATGCGAAACATCATGCCACGATGAATTTATCTCCTCTGGCTGCAAATGATCCACATCTCTCCATATCCATGTGCCTATCTAAAAGCCTCTTAAATGCCACCAGTCCACCAGTCTCTGTGTAATGATAACTTGCCCCACACATCTCCTTTATATTTTGCCTCTCTCACCTTAAAACCTTGCCCTCTTGTCCTTGACAATTCTACCCATGCAAAAAGGTTCTGTCTACACTATCTCTGCCTCTCATAGTGTTATGTACTTCTGTCAGGTCCTCCCTCAGCCTTCGATGCTCCAGAGAAAACAATCTAACCTTGTCCAACTCCTCCTTGTAGATAGTGCCCTCTAAGCTCGGGAGCTTTCTGATAAATCTCTCCCGCATCCTCTCCAAATCCTCCAGATCTTCCTGCAATGGATGACCAGAATTGCACGGAATGTGCAGTATTGGCCGTCCCCGGAGGGACTTAGGAATTAAATGCGGTCTGTCTTTTCATGTGTAGCAGATCAATAAACAAGGCCCAAATTTTAATACGGAACAGGCACTTTAATGAATTAAAAGTTTCAGAACATGACTGCTTTAATGAATGGTATGCACCCTGGTCTTGTACTCCAGCCTCACTGATAAAACAGTGAACAACATCTCAAATTCCTATACACAATCAATAATACCTTGGCACCTACATTCCTTGGCATAAAATTACAAATATTTGGGACTGTTCCATTTTCAATTGTATTGGCAACTATTCATCTCTCCCGTATATGGCGTATTTTAATGTGTGTTTAGTTTAATGTTGTCACGTGTACCGAGGTACAATGAAAAGCTTTTTGTTGCGTGTTATCCAGTCAGCGAAAGACTATACATGATTACATCCAGTTACATTGTACACTGGAATATTTTGCAGGTGCCAGTTTGCAAAAGATATTATCAGTTGCAACACTGATAAAAGATGGGGATCCTCAGTTATCTGCAATGTGTAGGTGAATTTTAAAATCATTCCCCAATTATACAAATGGCCTTTTGAATATTTTTAGTTTATAATAAAGGAATAAGTACTAAATGTAATGAAGTGGCTTGTGGTTTTAGAATCTGCTCCTTGTATCGATTCTGAAAGGCAGGTGAAGCCTCTGAAATCATCTGGCTTAGAGATCTTGGTTTGTAAACACCCAGCTCTATTACAAGACCACAGCGCAGTCCATAGAGCAGAAACAAGGAACTGCAGATGCCGGTTTACGGAAAAGGACCATGTTCTCCAGGGATGCTGCCTGACCCGCTGTACTCTAGTACTTTGCGTCCATTTGCACAGCTCAATATACTCTGTGTTATACTGACAACCTTACTTAACAACATCAGAAACGCATTACAGGGAATGAGGAACAACATCAAATGGGTAGAAAAGGTCCAAAGCATGTTGTTGGGGTAGCTTTAAGGATATTTACTATCATTCTATTTGACTAGAAGGGCTCAGTAACAACATACGTTCCCCCAAAATAAATCAATTCCTCTACTTCAAGTACAATGGGCACAACACAATTTTGAGAGCTGAAAACATGTTAAAAGATCATCCAATATAAAATCAAATTCAAAAGACATATGATGACATATGACATTTAATATTATGCTTGTCATCTGGTTTGTCATTATGATTTGATAGAACTATACAATAATTCAATGTTTATACGATTCAATGCAAAATGACCCGAATTATAAACTACTTGCAATATTGGTCTGTTACAATTAAACAACGAGTTTATTCCTTGTCGGGGCAGGTCCAGAGGAATTAATACTTTTCCATTTGAAACATTAATGAACATTTTTCAAGATATTGGCTATTACAGACTAATTCTAATAAATTATTTCAGTGGGAGTAACCTACATTGATGCAGGAAAGAGAAAATACTCAACAGCATTCAAAAGTGAAACAGTTAATAATAATTCAAGTTAATGAACTGACATCAGTTGTGAAATGTTCTCTCTATTGGGACAGTCTCACCTGATGAGCATTTCCACCATTTAGTTTCACTTTTATATTTCGAGACTACTCGCCTCTCAGCCGGTGCGCCCCTCATTAAAATGTGTACATTATTTTGCTGGGACAAGAGGCAGTTCTTATTACAAAGCGAAGTTAAACGTACAGATTACGATGCAGCCCATATGACATATTTACACAATACAACCATGAAGCTGCGGGCGGCAGGACCCAGAAGAATTCCTTATCACTGCGATAAGACCAAGAGTGGCCAGGAAGAGATTCGCCTGGTCACACAGTGCGGCCTTAATATAACCCGAATGCACTGATTTATTTCCCCCTAATTACATTTGCAAAACATTTGTATTTCGAGATGTGTGAAGAAATGCTGGATCAATACAACCAGAGTTAAGCAAGAAGGCGCTATTGCTGGATGTACATACACTTCCAAGACATATTAATACGCCCTTTACTAATCACTTCTTAATAGTCAAATACTTGCGTTATCCGGCATCAGCCCCATCTCATGCATCTTATCATTGCCACCCGGGGAGTCGCATCTTGTTTACAGTTTAGATCCAAAAAAAAATCAATTGCACTCTCTCGTCTGGTGCTTCTGCACAATTGTGCGAAGTTGCAAGCAGCTGGCACGCCACGCAATTCACATCTTACCTTTTATTATTATTATTATTTTTATTCTCCCCGTGCAAAATCCTCCCTTTCGCTTCTGTGTGTCTTCCAGAGTGGCGTGTCGGTCTGCCCCGGCGGAACAGAGCTGCTGTCAGTTCGGTCTCATCCACTGACTCTTAAAGTGGCAATGCTTCCCCCTGCTTACCAAGGCGTGGGGGGAAATGATTCAACCCACATCGCTCCTGCTTCTCTTTCAGGGGCATTGACTTATCCTTGATAACACAGCCGTAAAGTCCGACCCCCCTCCAAAATCATCTGAGATGCAGAGCTCTTTTTTAAAAAAAGAGCTTTTAATCGTCTACTGAGCTCTAGTGGCGAAATCCATAGTTCATACATGAGATCCCAATTAAAATCATTGATAAGTGAGACTCTCCAAGATCAGGAGAGAGCAAAGGTAGACCATTTATTCCTGAAATAAAACTTTTGCAGTCGATATTCCCTCTTCCGAGCCAAATTTAGGTGGAGATTATGGTTACATTTTAATTATTTCCCGAAATGTGCCTTTTGAAATTTATTCCTTTCCGAAATTTAATTGAGCAAATCACAAAGTGCTGGAGTAACTCAGAAGGTCAGGCAGCATCATGTGGAGGGAATGGATAGGCATTCCCTCCCCTCTCTCCCCCCTCCTCTAATCATCCAACTAGTTCCTTGTATCCCTCTTGTTAAGTCAAGGGTTAGGGGGAGAAAGCAGGAGAATGGGATTAAGAGGGAAAGATAGGTCAGCCATGATTGTATGGCGGAGTAGACTTGATGGTCCGAATGGCCGAATTCTGCTCCTAACACATGAGCTTTTGAACCTTTCCTAGCCAACAATGGGCCATTATGGGCTCCGCCCTTCCTGATGTCATCTGTTGCCAGCCCTGATTTGTTCTGGCCTTTTCTTGCCTCCAGTTTATTCTCCTCCCCCATCCCTCTACTTTCAATCTGGGGCAGGGTTCCGACTTGAGACATCACTATTCTTTTTCTCCAGAGATGCTGCCTGACCCATTGAGTTACTGCAGCACTTTGTGTCAGGCAAAGTTTCAAGTTGGGACCCTTCTTTATACCCTTCGCCTATCCATTCCCTGCACAGATGCAGCCTGACCCATTGACATACCCCAGCACTTTGCTAAAGATTCCAGCATCTGCATTTGCTTGTGTATCCATACTTACTTGATAACTGGAATAAATCAATATTCAGTACTTTTGGATTTTAAAAAGTATCTTGATTGATTGGAATTTTTCAGGGTCTTGATCGAAAACGATGGATAGGTTGTCCTTATTCTTTGCATTGTCTCAGGAAAATATTGATGAAAACAATCATATTTCCTTCACTTAAGTGAGAGGCCAAAAGAAAATTCAATGGCAGGCTGAAGAAAGGGTGCACATGAAGGGCTGAAGCATCAACAGATTACCGTCGGCAACCATGAAGCTCTTGAACACTGCACAACACGAATCACAACCCTACCTCTGTAACTATGATCTACTATGGATTTTATTTAGTGTAGGTCAGTGCATGCTCCTTTAACATAGTGACCTCACCACTACTAACCACTCCCCATTGTCTCCTGTATAATTGTAGCTTCCCCACCTCCAGCTCGCTCTCTAGTTCCAGTGATGACCACGGACAGCTAGGGCATAATGTGTGTAGTGCCTTTAATGAAGATACTTAGTAAAAGACTTTGTGTGTCGAGCAAGTCCTTTTACATGGTGTCAGCGCGGTAGACTTGCGTCTCCTGTTAATCGGCTTTATTTTATTATTTGTTTATCCCAGTTGTGTCCCCACCTCAACATTTTACTATGGCTAACTCGTGTCGTCGTCCCGACAAGCTCGTTTTTGACGCGGACATCGTGCACCGCTGGACTGTCTTCCAGCGCGACTATGAACACTACATCGCGATCGCTCATCCTGGTGCCACTCCTGCGGTACAGGCTCACCTACTCCTCAACCTGGCTGGTCCGGAGGCAATGGAACATTATGCATCGTTCGAGTTCGCCCCTCCGGAAGACCGCTACGACCCGGTATGTCTCATAGCCAAATTCACTGCCCTATGCGATATACCCACCAATAACATTATTGAGCGTTTCAAGTTCTTCACAAGGCGTCAGGTTCCAGGTGAGCACATTGACGCTTTCATTGCCTCCTTGCGACATATGGCTCGGCGGTGCCGCCTTGAAGCGATTACACCGGACGAAATGATCAGGGACGTCCTGGTCAACGGTCTCCTAAACTCTAAGCTGCGTGAAGAGCTCCTGATGAAGCCTGATCTATCGCTAAAGGATGCCATGCATTCCGCTCGCATGGCCTCTGCTGTTGGCTCCGTATCTCAACTGGTGTCCCAGGACATCAATTTCACCGGTACTGCTGGCCGCCGGCGGATCAATAGCCCGCCACGCCGGTTCACCCCCTCTGCACCCGCTAAGGTCACCCCTCGTCGCTGCCCCAATTGTAATTTCTCTTCACACCAGTTCAACGTTTGCCCAGCGCAGGGTAAAACTTGTAATTCCTGCGGGAAGCTGAACCATTTTTCTGCAGCTTGTCGATCGCGTGGGAAACCTGTCCCTGCTCCTAGAAGGAGTCTAAACAACCTTGCGGACTGTGATAGCGCGCCTGGTTCCCAGTACCAGCTTGAACTCCCTGATTCTGATACGAGTTCCTCCCATGGTGATTCAACTGTGTTTTCGCTTTTGGGTGCAACTGCATTGATAACAGATCCTTCCGTGCATGTTACTGTCAATGGACACTCCTTCCCTGCGAAGGTCGATACTGGTGCGTTTGCCAATGTTATGTCTGTTAGCCTCTTCAAGCAGATAAGCTCGGGGGAGATGGTGACTCCCGATGACTCCCGCCTTCATGCCTATGGGGGAGGTATTCTGGTCGCCGTGGTGAAGGCCACGGTTATCTGTACAGTTCTCGAGACCTCTCGGCCCCTCACTTTTCTCCTGCTGGAATCTGAAAACGTCACCCTGCTGGGCGCCCGTGCATGCCAGGACTTTGGTTTGGTCTCTTTCCACCGCGACATCCACCTGGTGCAGGCTCCCATGGACCCCCTGAACGAGTATCCCGACCGTTTTGATGACGTTCTGGGCAAACTGCCCTGTGCCTACAAAATCGTTGTTGACCCGGGGGTCAACCCGGTAATTAGACCGGCCCACCGGGTGTCTTTTGCCATGAAGGGCCGCGTGGAGTCCACACTGCGTGACACGGTGGCCACGGGCATCCTCAAGGAGGTGAGCGCTCCCACCCTGTGGGTCTCCACCATGGTCGTCGCTGCCAAGAAGGATGCGAGCGAGATCAGGATCTGCATCAACCCAAAAGACCTGAACCTTGCTATCCAACGCCCGCACTACCCCATGCGGACGGTGGAGGACGTCGCTGCACAGGTCGGTCCGGCCACAGTTTTCTCGGTCCTAGATGCCAAGAGCTCCTTTTGGCAGATCCCTCTGGATGAACGTTCCCCCTTCCTGACTACCTTTAGCACACCTTTCGGCAGGTTCCGTTTTCTCCGCATGCCTTTTGGGATCAACTCAGCTAGCGAGGTTTTCCAGCGCACCATGGAACAGCTGTTTGCCGGGTTGCCGTGCGCTATCATTGTGGATGACATCCTGGTGTACGGGAGGGACGTCGCTGAGCACGACCTGCACCTCCGTCAAGTCCTGGACAGGGCTCGTGAGATCAATCTCAAACTTAACCCGAAGAAGTGTCGGTTCCGCGTTCAGGAAGTCACTTACGTAGGTCACGTTTTCACGGCCGGGGGACTAAAGCCAGACCCCCAGAAGATGGCAGCGGTCACCGAAATGCCCGCTCCCACCGACGTGCCCGGCCTGCAGCGCTTTCTGGGCATGGTCAACTACCTGGGGAAGTTCATACCCGACCTCAGCGAACTGAGTGCCCCCCTGAGGGAGCTGACCAAGAAGGACAATGCCTGGGTCTGGCTCCCGCACCACCAGTCGGCCTTCGTGGCCCTGAAGTCCAAGCTCGCACGCACCCCGACTTTAAAGTACTTTGACCTGAACAGGCCAATCGTCTTCACCTGCGATGCATCTCGGTTCGGCCTCGGTGCCGCCTGCCTGCAGCTCTATGACAATCGGCAGCTGCCTGTTTCCTACGCCTCTCGCACCATGACCCCTGCTGAGCAGCGCTACGCTCAGATCGAAAAGGAGCTCCTTGCCGTGGTGTTCGCATGCTCCAAATTCAAGGACTACATTCTGGGCAACTCCTTCACCATTGAAACGAGGGCACCGTGTACCGTCGGACACGCCAGCACCTGCTGCTTGTCAACGAGCCTGCTCCGCCTCCCGCAGACCCGTTTTCGCCGCTGATCTCTTCCCCACTGCCCGAAACTCCTCCTGCCCCTGTCACTCCTCGCATGCCCCAGACACTGCCCTCTCAGCTCTCTGTGCCCCGCACACACCAGCCTCCTTCTCCTGCCTCACCTGCAGATGTACCTGTTTCGCCCCCCCCTTCTCCTCCTTCCCCTGGGCGCTCTTCACCCGGATCTCCCACCTCTGTCTCTGCCCCCGTACCTGCAGCTCCTGCGGTTGAAGGGGAAGGCGGGTTGCGCACCCGCTCTGGGCGGTTGGTCAAGCCGCCTGTCCAGTACGGAGTGTGCGAGTAGTCTGTATCATGATTGTCTAACTGTTCCCTGCTTATGGTCTGATTCTAGCGTATGAGCCGTGGTCGCTTTTGTTTCCAAGAGGAAGGATGTAGATCAGTGCATGCTCCTTTAACATAGTGACCTCACCACTACTAACCACTCCCCATTGTCTCCTGTATAATTGTAGCTTCCCCACCTCCAGCTCGCTCTCTAGTTCCAGTGATGACCACGGACAGCTAGGGCATAATGTGTGTAGTGCCTTTAATAAAGATACTTAGTAAAAGACTTTGTGTGTCGAGCAAGTCCTTTTACATTTAGGTTGTGATAAATACTCTGGCTTTGCACTGTTAAGGGGCTGTCCCACTGCGGGGACCTAATCTGCGAGTTTAGACGAGTTTGCCCTCGACTCAAACTCGCAGCATGGTCAACACATTGTCCTAGGAGATCCTTTGAGGTCACTGGAACTCTCCTTCATGCTCGAGAGAAGTTCCCGCATATTCGCGGCCTCAGCTAGGTCGCGGAAAATTTTTCAGCATGTTGAAACATTTTCCGCAAGTAAAAATTGGTCGGCATGGTCCTTTTTAACTCATAGTGCAGGGGTCGCTATGTAGTTACAGGCAATCGAGGGCAGCCGTAGGCAATCTCCTTCGCTGACCGAGCATTTTAATTGGCTCACTGGAGTTTTCAGGACCAAGGAAAACCGACCTGTAGGTTAAGTGCCCGATAAACTTTATTAAACGTTGTCTGACTTCTTAAAAGTGTCTCCACTCCTTCTCCCCCCCTTCTCTTCCCCCCCTCCCCCCCCCCCCCCAGGTTTATGCCCGCACTGAATGGTTGCAACCAACGACTAAAACTGCTGAAGAAGCCTTGCTCCCAAATCAGTGATCAAATACAAAGATTATAAATGGAAGTGGAATCTTGACTGCAATTCCAGTATTTTTGTAGTCCAATACAGGAAAGTTTAGATTACATATCCATCTTTCCTTACAACACAGAAGTCATTCATTTTGTGTTTAAGCTGGCTCACATAACAATCATATTCCCCATCCAATTTTCTTTGCAATCCAATAGCACCCTCAACTTCCCTCAATTACTCTAGCAATTTACTCCAATGCAATTTACATTGGCCTGTTAGCCTCCCAACTGGCAATTCTTGGTACGTGGAACTGGCTGGAGTTTTAGAAGGATAAGAGGGGACTTCATTGAAGCCTTCTGAATAATGAACGGCCTCGATAAAATGCATGTGGAGAGGATTTTTCAGTAGTGGGAAAGTCTGGGACCAGAGGGCACAGTCTCAGAATAAAATAATGTACCTTTGGAATGAAGATGAGGAGGAATTACTTTAGCCTGAGAATAGTGGATCTGTGGAATTAATTGCCACAGACAGCTGAGGCCAAGTCGTTGAGTATTTTTAAAGCCGAGATTGATAGGTTCTTGATTAGTAAGGGAATGCAGGAGAATGGGGTTGAGGGGAAAAGGTAGATCAACCATAATCAAATAGTGGAGCAGACTTGATGGGCCGAATGGCCTAAGTATTCTCCTACGTCTTATGAACATGAAGTGGCGCACCTGGAGGAATTTCGTGATATCCCAGGAGAACGTGCAAGCTTTGCACAGAAAGCACTGGAGGCCAAGATTGAATCTCGGTCACTGGAACTGTCCGGCAACTGCTGTAACACTCTGCTGCCGCAACAATGATCTGTTTTAAGGTACAATACTGCACTATTCTATATTATTATTCTGGAGTGTCCAATAGTGAATCATTATCTTATTGCATTAGGCCATTGAGGGAAACCAGCCTCTCATGTCTGGTTAATATCAGCAAATTGGTTCAGTCATAGGATCTCCTATGACAACAGAAATCATCTTCCCTGTCTTGCTGAAGCATATGTGAACCAAATGCTAACCATCGCTGCTGTATTCTCAGATCACTCCCAATTGATGGAATAACATTCTCTTTTGCATTTTTCTGACAGTTTACAAAGTAAGATAAGTTAGTGTAGTTGTAATTAGTTCCACACTGGTACTGAGCTGTCTACAGTTTGACAGAATGGTCACACAAATAACGTCCATCACTATGCCGGAGTTAAAATTAATTTGTGTTCACAATGAAATGTTCGACTTACTTCAAATACATCACATTTGGATTCGGAAATATATCTGGGAGCATAATTTGTGCCTGTTCTAATCCTAGTTTATTGCATTATACAAGGACTGCCTCACAAAAGGAGACAATGAGGACTAATCTAACAAATACCTTCAAAACATTGTCTGACTCCTGGTGTTGTCACAAAGGTTGACTGAAATTCCTTCTGCACTGCCGTGGAGATGAGCTGCAGCTGTTGCCACAGTGCTCTCCAGTGCAGTAACACATTGCACTTCAGTCCACTAATTGCATTCCCCAAACCAGGCAAGCTTGCCTGAAAAGATGCACAGCTTGGTATCATGAACTAACTGGCACTAAGTACATCTGCACTGATTTAGCCTATTTCGTAAACTAACAGCAAGCAGCTCAATGAAATGTATAGGAACAGCACCTTACATTTCGGATGGGCAGCTCATAACCCAGCAGTATGATTCTTGATTTCCCTAACTTCAAGTAACCCTTGCTTTTCCTCTATCTCCGTCCTTCCCCCACCATAGTTCTCGTACTCGTTTCACTGTCCGACTGATTAATTTTACTGTTTGCATGCCTTGTTGTCACCTTCCCCTTAGCCGACAATCAATCATTGTACGTTTCGTTGATCACCATCTTCTTTGATCTGTCGTTTTCACACCTTACATGCTCTTTGTCCCTTCCTTGTCTCTAGTTTCCCTCTCCCGACTCTCGGTCTGAAGAAGGGTCTCAACCCAAAATGTCACCCATTCCTTCTCTCCAGAGATTCTGCCCGTCTGGTAGAGTCCCGCTGAGTTACTCCTGCATTTTGTGTTTATTGTCAGCTCAAAGAAATGTTTTCGGTGACTGATCGGACTGTCGGTAGTGCCTGTTAGGATATGAATCGTAGCTCTTCAATGACATTCTGCAATGAATATAAAGCCAAATTCTATCATCAGTGGGACTAATGACCAGCCCAGTGGCCTCATTCACTACACCCACAATACTGTGGTTCCTCAGTATCATGATGCAGTAATGAGATGATGGAGTTCTGGACACTCTGCACCCTAGCATTGTTGACTTGGTTATTGAAGCAATTACTTCTGGCTGTATCTCAAAGCAATATCTCAATCCATTTTTCATAAAGTTAAGCTAATATCAAAATGCTGGAGGAATTCAGCGGGTCAGGCAGCATCCGCGGAAGGAAATGACAAATGACGTTTCAGGTCAGGATCCTTCGTCAGTCTGAAACATAATCTGTCTATTCCCCTCTCCATGGATGCTGCCTGAGTAACTCAGCAGATCAGGCAACATTGCTGGACCACATGAGAGGTGATGTTTCATGTTGGGATCCTTCTTCTGAAATACTACAGTTTTCTCTCACATTTCAAAGACATGGGGGTTTGTAGGTTAATTCAGTAAATTGCCCCGTGTGTGTAGGATGCGAAACTGGGACAACATAGAACTAGTGTATGGGTGATCATTGGTCAGTGCAGATTCGGTGGGCTGAAGGGCCTGTTTCCACACTGTATCTCTAAACACTAATCATCATTGACTCCTTGGCTTGCAATGATTCAATTGCAGTTCTTTTTTCCATATTCATCCGTGTATTCATATCCCTAACTTTCATCACACCCAGAAACCTTAAATTATCTGTCATTTCCCAGCTCCGGCCTTTTGCACATTCCCGATTTTGATTGATATATCGCTGGTGGTTGTGCATTCAGCTGCCTATTACTATCACTCCCGCATTTCTACCTTTTTCCCCTCCTTTGAGACTCTTCTCACATTAACCTCTTTAGCCAAGCTTTAAGTTAGCTGCCCTAATGTCCTTGTGTCAGATGTGGTTTGACAACACACCTAGATACCACCTTGAAATATCTTATTAATTACATAAAGCATACACATGGGAATTCTTGGCATCATGTAAATGAGTAATGTGCAGCATAATCTAAAACTAAAGAGCTAGAAAAACATATTTATTATACCTCGGAGTAATTAAACAAGCACTTGAAACAAGAACGAGCTGATTTGATGGATAATTTCTGGTCAGCTAAAATAAATATTTATCCTCAGAAAGAGCAAAAAAGAGAATGAGGAAATTTAGGAAATAATTTCTTTAGTGAATGAAAATTTATTGATTTGGATGGCTCTCCATAATATTTCAATTAAAATATTAATATCATTAAAACAGGAATTGACATAAAAATCATTATTTTCGAAACCTCAGGATGTTGGCTAATTTGCAAATAATTTGTAAAGGACTTGATTGGTTAAATGTCCTGTACAATATCCATTTTTGCATCTCCAGATTGACTCAAAGAGCATTTTTCCACAACAGCTTTTAGCTGCTCACATATCTACCCAGGCCCACAGTACATCACTCTTCCCATCATTTCCTTGCCTGGGGCTAAGACTATAGAAATGTGTGTTTAAAAAAAAATCAAATCAAAATCACAGCATCTGTTGATCTGAACCCAGCCACTCTGTTTAAGAGGGATGGAATCCATGTCTGAATCAATTGGAAATGGAGCTTGGAATATACATCTTTAAATTACAAGGAAGTGGGTGCAGTGTAGCCAGAGAGCTGAACAGGACAGGAGCAGGCCCTTCGGCCCACTCTGTCCAAGTTGTCATATTTGGCTAGTCTCATCTGCCTGCATTTGGCCCATACCCCTCCAAACCCTTCCAATCCATACGTCTGTCGCAATGTCTTTTTCGTAATTGACTCTCAATTTAATTTTTTGGCGTTAATAGCGCAGGGTGAAATTTCAACCAATAGACAATAGGTGCAGGAGTAGGCCATCCGGCCCTTCTAGTCAGCACCGCCATTCACTGTGATCTTGGCTGACCATTCACATTCAGTACCCCGTTCCTGCCTTCTCACCATATCCCCTGACTCCGCGATCTTTAAGAGCTCCATCTAACTCTCTCTTGAAAACATCCAGAGAATTGGCCTCCACTGCCTTCTGAGGCAGAAAAAATCCACAGATTCACAACTCTCTGGGTAAAAAAGATTTTCCTCATCTCCGTTCTAAATGGCCACCCTCCAAATAATGGGTGGGAGTTAGGCATGCAGAGCTGAACGTACAGGCATTTCACTTTTTTAAAGTCGAAGGAAACTTCTACACTCACATCCCTTCATAAAGGCAATATTCTTACTTTTAAGTAGCAATATAGCAAGATTAATGATGCTTGTGAATGATTAACATAGGCATAATGATTTAACTCAATATGTCACTGTCATATATAATAATAATAATAATAATATATCTTTTATTGTCATTGCACGTCAGTGCAACGAGATTTAGTGTGCAGCTCCACTGATGTCCAGGAAAGGTAAATAAATACAATACATAAATAAACAAGCTGAATTGATTGACGTGACCATCTGAGGGAGACTGTCCAAAGGGGGTGGGTGGGGGGGCACTCATTAGGGCCGGTTCAGAGCCGCTATAGCTCTTGGGATGAAACTGTTCCTGAGTCTGGAGGTTCGGGCGTAGAAGGCCTTGTAACGTCTGCCGGAGGGAAGTAGTTGAAACAGACCGTGGCAGGGGTGTGATGAGTCTTTATGGATGCTGAGGGCCTTCCTGAGGCACCGCGTGTGGTAGATGCCCTCCAAGGCTGGTAGCTCTGTCCCGATGATCCTCTGCGCTCTGTTGACGACGCGCTGAAGAGCTCTCCTCTCCGCCTCCGTGCAGCTGAGATACCACACAGAGATGCCATACGTTAGTATGCTCTCCGTGGTGCAGCGGTAGAACGTTGTCAGCAGCTGTTGGGGCAGACCAGTCTTTTTTAATGTCCTCAGATGATAACAAATTAAGTGTGCATGATATAAATGCACTGTGATCATTGATTGTTCTATAGATTGTTTCTTAATCCTGCCATCACATCATAAAGTGATAAATTCTAGCAATGGCAGGTAAACTCAGGCAACAGAATCCACAGAGCTGTACCTGGTACAAAATGTACTTACTTGTCGACGAATCTGCCATCTAAATATTAGACATCAGTCTGAAGATCATCCCAACACAAAACATTGCCTGTCCATCCTCTCCACAGATGCTGCCTTGCCTGGCTGAGTTCCTCGGGCATTTTGTGTTTTGCTCAAGATTCCAAGATCTGCAGTTCATTGTGTCTCCATCCAAATATTATCTCCTGGTTACTAAAATTAGAACTCCCATTGTTCCTTTAACATGTCAAGAAAGGTTCTGCCATTTACCAAGTGGAGCAATACAACACAGCTGCCAATCATTGAGCACTGGGAAGAGATTCATCACAATGTGGAAACAAGGAACTGCAGATGCTGGTTTATGCAAAAGGGCACAAAATGGTGGAGTAACTCAGCAGCATCTCTGGAGAAAAGGAAAGGTGACGTTTCGGGCCAAGACCCTTCTTCAGTCTGACAATCAGGGCAGACAGGAAAAGGTCTCTCTCTCTCTCTCTCTCTCTCCCCCCTGACTCAGTCTGAAGGGTCTCGACCCAAAACATCACATTTCTTTTCTCCAGAGATGCCTCCTGACCCGCTGAGTTACTCCAGCATTTCAAGTCAAGAGTGTTTTATTGCCATATTTCCCGGGACAATGAAATTCTTACTTGCTGCAGCACAACAGAATATGTGAATCATTTGGGTGAGTCCAGAACCAGGTGCCACAGTCTTAGAATAAAAGGGAGGTCATTTAAGACTGAGGTGAGAAAAAACTTTTTCACCCAGAGTTGTGAATTTATGGAATTCCCTGCCACAGAGGGCAGTGGAGGCCAAGTCACTGGATGGATTTAAGAGAGAGTTAGATAGAGCTCTAGGGGCTAGTGGAGTCCCTAAGGGATATGGGGAGAAGGCAGGCACGGGTTATTGATAGGGGATGATCAGCCATGATCACAATGAATGGCAGTGCTGGCTCGAAGGGCCGAATGGCCTCCTCCTGCACCTATTTTCTATGTTTCTATTTAGTGTCTATCTGCGGTGTAAACCAGCTTCTTCAGGTCATTACTACACATATTAACTTCAATGGACTATCTTTAATTGTTATACAAAAACATTGGGGGGTTTTTTTGCTCTCATATTGTGGTTATTAATTTTTTGAAATGTTATTTATTATATTCTATCTATAAGCAATGTGTTTCCAGGCCTGTTACGCTGCTGCAAGTAATAATTTCATTATTCATTGTTGGTACACATGACAATTAAACACACTCAACATCGGCAGGGAAATCTAGCTTGCCCGTTTAGTATGGCCAAACGTGATTAATTCTCTTCTTCAGTTTTGTCTGTTCTTTCAAAGTCACAGTGACCCAAATGTTTAATTAAATTTACTACACAATTCAAATATGTTACAAAGGATTAAATATCATAATTGTGGAATTAATCATCAGTGTTATGTAAAGTTCAAGTCCAGCAGAGACATATAAATCAGCACAAGCAATAAAGTTCTCATCACACATTAGTATACAGTAACAGAGTGGCAAGGCAGTTGTTTAAACACTTTCTCAGCCTGATGATCTTTTTTCTCAAGTCATCCTTCAGGGTAAAGGGCCCCATTTAGCACGGTGCATCAAACCATTGATTAACCTTTGACACGGGCAATCTATACAGTGCCTTAAGAAATGTTACTTTTCATTCTTGCCGCTGCCGTGAACGATTTTCAACTTTTTTTTTTCTCATTGAAACAGTTATAGAGATATCTCTTCAGTTGTTTAACCGTCCCAATAGAGTTTTTTTTGGTGATTATGAATTTGGCTTCTTGATGATTTTTTCGTAAGTCTCATTTTATCAGTTTTCGTTTTGTGAAATGAATTATATAATGTCTGTCTCAAGCTGCAGAATAACTCTGTATTATCTCTGGCTGAACAAGTTGTGGCAGGGTTCCAAATGTTGCTGTGAAAATGTATTTTGTGAAAGGGTAGAGCATTGGGTGTCCCTATCAGAAATGAATTCAATACAAATGGGAGAATAATGCCATTAATATCATCATTACTGTGTAACATGTCTCAATGTTTCTCGCAGAAACATTGTTGTAGAATAGCCTTGATCACAATACTTCTCTTTCAATACCTATTGTATTTAAGCAATTTGTTTGAAATTGATTAGACCACCGTTGCCAAGTGGCAAATGCAGTAGTTTGTGCCCACAATTGGGAAAATGCTACTACACAAATGCTGAACCTGCATTGCAGGGGTGACATATCAATCTCTACATTATATGGGACATAGAACATAGAACAGTATCGCACCGGTACATGGATAGGACACGTTTAGAGGGATATGGGGCAAACGCAGGCATGTGGGACTAGTGTAGCTGGGGCATATTGGCAGGTTGGGCCATAGGCCAGGAACAGGTCTTTTGGCCCTCACCACCCATGGCAAAAAAGATGCCGAGCCAGACTGATCTCTGCCTGCACATGTCCATACCCTTCCATTCCCCACATATCCAAGTGCCTATCTAAATCCTTCATAAATGCCATTATCGTATCTGCCTCGACCATCCACTGGTAGCATGTTCCAGGTGCCCACCACTCTCCACACATCTCCGTTAAACTTTGCTCCTCTCACCTTAAGGCTTTGCCCTTTAGTCCTTTACATTTTATCCCCTGGGAAACAAGGTGCTGATGGTCTATCCTATCTATGCCTCTCATAATTGTATATCTTTCTTCCCCTCGACCTTCGACTTTTCAGAGAAAACAATCCAAGCATTTCTTATGGGCAATACCCTCCAATCCTGGCAGCAATGAATGGCTGATTTGTTATTACATTTTGAACATGTGCAGTGAATGGAAATTTATACCGAACACACAGGTTATTTCTGAGTCTAAACCCATTATTCCTGTAATAGAACCTCCAGCACAGCAACAAAGAACGCTACTGATATTCTCTGCTCACGATGGGCAATGTTGACCCACAGGTAATTTTTTATGCCTTTTTTTTCTTCAGAATCCTCCTCAAACACTCCTCTCCTATCTTCCAGTGTAGAAACAAGGAACTGGTTTACAAAAAAAAAACACACAAAGTGCTGGAGTAATTCAGGCAATACCTGAGATAACATCGATAGGTGACGTTTCGGTCCGAGTCCCTTCTTCGGTCCGACCCGAAATGCCACCTTTCCATGTTCTCTAGTTAAGCTGTCTGACTCGCTGAGTTACTACAACACTTTGTCTTTTTTTTAAACTTCCATTGTCCAGCTGATTTTATCTTTTACTTCCAATCACACTCACTGTGCTTTACCTTTCCATCTGCATATTGGTATCAGAATCCACTAAGGATCTATTCTTGGACACCTCCCAATCCCAACATGCTGTCCTTTTGGGATGCATTTTAAAAACAGACGTTGGGATCCATGTTTGCTTCCAACATCAATAATCATCACCTCGCTCTCAACATCTTCACGACATTTATGTAGATAGGTATTTGTCCAGCATCTGGTAATAGACAAACAGAAATCTAAAATTAATTATTAAGCAGACTGGGGCTGGGCAGCTGAAGTGGAATGGATCCCTAATTGAAGGCAAGGGGAAGTAAAGATGCAATGGAGGCTGGAAATGAAAGAACACGGTGTTCTTCAAATGCTATGGGGCAATTGGAGGGCATGGAGACAGGGTGAAGAGTAGGCCATTATATTAACTTTAGAGTTTAGAGATGGGAACAGGACCTTCTGCCCACTGACTTCACACCCACCATGAATCACCTGTTCACATTAGTTCTACATTATACCACTTTCTCATCCATTCTCCATGTACAAAAGTGCAATTTTACAGAGGCCAATTTACAAAATTTGGGATGTGGGAAGAAACCAGAGCACCCAGAGGAAATCCACGTGGTCACAGGGAGAATGTGCAAACTCCAAACAGGTAGCACCTGAGGTCAGGAACACACCTGAGTCTCTAGTGTTGCAAGGCAGCAGCTCCACCAGTTATGCCACTGAGCTGCCCATTATAGAGAGTGGATGCAAATTGTTCAGGGCATTCTACTTGACTGGGAGTTCATGTCATTGGAGCAGAATTGGGCCATTCAGCCCATCGAATCTACTTTGGCATTCAATCATGGCTGATCTATCTTTCAACCCCATTCTCTTGTCTTCTTCACATAACCTTTGACACCTTTACTAATCGAGAACCTATCAATTTCCATTTAAAAAATACCCAAAGACTTGGCCTCTACTGTCGTTTGTGGCAATGAATTACACAGATTCACCACCCTCTGGCTGAAGAAATCCCCCTCATCTTTCTAATGATACACTATTTTATTCTGTTAGCTAAAAAATGATTTAAAAAAAACATTAAGTTTTAAAGGAACAATTCAATAGTTGAATGGATGGCTTAAAGGTACAACATACTTTGTTTCAGAATGACCACAGCTTGAACATTCAAGTATTACAGTGAGCTTTTATGTATGTCCAGGGAAAAAATGTGTTGGTCGCTGTGTGATATTGTACATACCTTCGTGAGGAATATGATTATTTATTGTTCTATTGTGTGAATAGTGTTGTTGACACTCCAAGAATTAACAACTACTTTCCATCACCAGGCACCAGGGGAAAAAAGGTAAACACATATTTACACTTCTTTTTCTTCAAAAGCATGATATATCACAGAATATTTTGGAGGTGGGGAGGATAATTGCTTGACTAACACTCAAGAAACATCCATTTTCGTGACAGAGAACATATGATTTACAATTCCAATTAATGTATTGCCTGGATAGAGTGGATGTGGAGAAGATGTTTACACTAGTCGGAGAGTCCAGGACCAGATGGCACAGCCTCAGAATAAAAGGACGTACCTTTAGAAAGGAGATGAGGTGGAATTTCTTTAGTCAGAGTGTGGTGAATCTGTGGAATTTCTTGCCACAGACGGCTGTGTGGAGGCCAAGTCATTGGGTATTATTAAAGCAGAGATTGACAGATTTGTGATTAGTATGGGTGTCAAATGTTATTGGGAGAAGGCAGGTGAATGTGGTTGAGAGGGAAAGATAGACCAGCCATGATTGAATGGCGGAATAAACACGATGGGCAGAATGGCCTAATTATGTTCCTATGAACTTACATTGAGATGATAAATCTACCAGATTACAATTGGTATAAATATCAGGATTGAACACGAGGAAAGTTCCTGGAATACATTTGACCAGTAATAAGGCCATATTGATGCCTCATTGATTCGCACACATTTTACGCATGCATATTGCTATCAGAGGTTGCTGATGGCTTTCTCCATGAACCAGGGCAGCTCTCTGATGAAGACTATTCACATAGTGACAGTAGGTAGGATTTTCTCTGAATGATCATTGACAACGTTAACAGCCATCAGATTGTAGCAATGCAGTTACTTACATTGGCCAAAAGAGGGCATGAGGGGAAAGTTCCTCTGGTTCATAGAAGATCGCGGAGATTCTGCATGTTGGTGAACACTCTATCAAACCTCTACAGATGGAAGCAAGAGAGCACACTGACTGGTTGCATACGGCCTGATTTGACAAGTTGAATGCTCAGGAACAAAGGAGATAACAGAGAGTAGTAGACACAGTCCAGTCCATCACAGGTACTGACGTCCCCGCCATCAAAGGGATCTACAGGTGACTCACAAAGGCAGCCAATATTATCAAAGATCCACACCATCAAGAGTCAAGAGAGTTTTATTGTCATATATCCCAGATAGGACAATGAAATTCTTACTTGCTGCAGCACAACAGAATATGTAAACATAATACAGAACGGGAGATAAAAGTTCAGTGTGTTCTCGGCAGTGCTCTCATTTCACTGCTACCATCAAGAAGCTGGTACAGGGACCTGAAAACCATGACTACCAGATTAAAGAACAGTTTCTTCCCAGCCGTCATTAGGCTCTTGAACATTGCACAACACTAACCTCAGCAATGATGATCCTTTACACACTGTGCCTTTGCTGCACTATGGTTTTCACCTTTGCGCTATTAAGGTCACCTGGTGTTGCAATTCTTACTTTATTGAGTGTATATTTGAATATTAGTGACAGGCAGACAGTTGCTAAAGGACATTTTTCTGACAGTAGCATGCAGAGTTCAAGAATGAATTCAGTTTAAATAAAGGTACAAAGTGATGGAGTAACTCAGCAGGTCAGGCGGCACCTCTGGAGAACATCGATTGGTGGCATCTTATGTTGGATTGGCAGGTTCCCATTTTTTTTAGATTCATGCACATTCCCCTGTTGACTGCTCTTCCACTGCAATCAGTACTATACCCAAAATGTCACTACACATAGCAGGTTTCATCTCTGATACCATTGAATTAAAAGTCTCTTCACCTACTTCTATAATTTGGCACCTTTCCTGAATGTCACTGCTGAGAATTGGGTGGCACGGTGGAGCAGCGGTAGAGTTGCTGTCTTACGATGCCAGAGACCCAAGTCTGATCCCACGGGTACATGTCTGTACGGAGTGTGTACTTTGTCCCTGTGACCTCAGAGCCAGATTTACGTATAAACTAGACTAGCTTAAGTTTAGGACCTCAAGATCTAGGGGGACCTCGGCCCGCTCAACCAAGGTGTATAAAACGTTTGACATAGTGGCGATGTTACAAAACCTACCATCAGTGATGCTGTGCTTGTGATTCCGGAGGCTTCGGTGGCGTGGGGTGGGGGGGGGGCGGGATTAAAATGCAGGTGAGGTTTATAATCGTTGTGGAGAGGAATTTGCTCCAAAGATCCTCAGACCTGATGCTGAAAATCCGTTCTACATGAATAAAAACACCTTCAACATCACGGATCGCATGTGCAAGATAAAACAAAAGGTATGTGGTTTATTTAACCCTTTTTCCCCGCAAAATCTCGCCACCGCACTGGGGTCTACCCACCTCCCAGCCGCACCGGGCCTACCCACCTCCCCGCTGCACCGGGCCTACCCACCTCCCCGCTGCACCGGGCCTATCCACCTCCCCCAGCACCGGTCCTACCCACCTCCCCGACGCACCGGGCCTACCCACCTCCCCACCACACTAGGGCTTATCCACCTCCCCCAGCACCGGGCCTACCCACCTCCCCGCTGCACCGGGCCTACCCACCTCCCCCAGCACCGGGCCTACCCACCTCCCCACCGCACTAGGGCCTACCCACCTCCCCCAGCACCGGGCCTACCCACTTCCCCAACGCACCGGGCTTACCCGCCTCCCCGCCGCACTGGGGCCTACCCACCTCCCCACCTCACAGGCTGCCTCACCGGACCTGTCAAAACTCGCCGCCCCACTGACCATCAACCCACCGGGGCCTCCTACGCTTTGCCTGCTGACCCGCGCCATTCCAGCGCTCTCCAGCAGCCCGCAGCCATCGCCTTACCTGCAGCCTGGACTCAGCACCGGGCCTGAAGTTTCCAGGCTGCAGACTCCAACTCCCCTGGGTTTGACTGCGCTGGGTCCTAGTGCTAGCCCCCCCCCCCCCCCGCCCCCCCCCCCCCCCATTCTGATAACTTCAGTGGCTGTTCCACTGGGTCTTTCCCATTCTCCTCAAACCATGTGACCCCAGCTCTTCCCCACCCACACTACAGTCCTCATCCCCTGACCACCCACCACCCCTCCACCCCTCCACCAGACATCGCCTTGGCCTCAGTTCACTCACCTGCCTTCCTCCGGCCCCAACCCCCATCCCTGCCGTGTGTTCACCATCCCCCCTGACCTCCCCCTCTCAGATACCGAACGGTCTGTCCTCAGCAGAGGCCTCACCTTTGTTCCCCTCCGTCCCCACCTCAATGAGTTCCAAACTCGCCGCGATTTGGAGTTCTTCTTCCGTTGCCTCCACTTCACACCGTTCTTCCATGGGAAGGAGTCCTCGCCCCCATTGATGACCCCTTTTCCCGAACCAATGGACCCCCTCCTCTTGGACCCTCCCCCCCCATGGCCATTGGTACAATGAAATTTGGGGGTCACCAACCGACGTCGGAATGGGAGAACATTCTCAGCGGCTTGGACTTCCGAATAGGCCACTTCCTACCGGAGACTGCGGCTCCAGAAGACCACAGGCTGAGCTGGGCGGAGATTCACGCTGGCGGCCCTCGGCAAAGGGATCCCAGGGCTCCGCGATATTGAAATCAGCGCGGCCCGAGGCTGGCAACTCCGCAAGCCACAGCTCCATGATGTTGAAGCAGCAGGCCCAACACTCCAGAGCTTTAAACGGTGATCCAGGTAAGGCATCGCCCGCTCCGCGGTGAATCCAATATGTATTTTAAAACCAACTGTTTAATGACAACATACAGCAGGATCTAAAAGTGTCACACTGTCACTGTCGGGGAATCATGGCCCTCTAGTCATGGGGGTGGGGGATTGAGATGGGGGGGGGGGGGGGCTCACAAGTAAAATAGCTTTGGGCCTCTCTTCATCTAAATCCGGCCCTGCATGACCTGCGTGGGATTTCTCACGGATCTCCAGTTTACTCCCACACTTGAAAAACGAGCAGGATTGTAGGCTAATTGGCTTGGTATAATTGTAAATTGTCCCTAGTGTGTGGCAGATAGTATAAGTGTGCGGGGATCGCTGGTCGGCACAGACTCGTTGGGCCAAAGGGCCTGTTTCTGTGCTGTAACCCTAAACTAAACTAATTGCTCACAATTCCCTGCTCTATACCCATTAGCCAAATACTACCCACACTCCCATGAGCCTTTAATCCCATGTCTGTCAGTTTCACCAATAATTATAATGTGCTATTTTATTGAAAGTTAATTTACAAGTGACTGCCTATGGTCATCAGCACGATCGATAATATTCCAGAGAATACCAAATGTTGGCAGCAATTATTGTCCATTTATCAATGTTAGGCTTTGATACTCATGTGATATTACCAAACACAAGGTAACAAAGGGTAGATTGATAAGCTTTGATGTTAAAATGCTTGGTAGCACATAGATCAAACATTACTCACACAATAAGAGAGCACTGATTGTGTTTGTTCACTGGTTATCAATGAAGGGTTGTTGGCTTAGATTTTGAAGTGAATGGTGTATTTATGTATCGAATTAATAGCAACCTTCCAACAACATGCTTATTCTGGGAGTACGTAGTGCAGATGGCCAAACAAGGCGAATGCATCCAGAGCAAAAAAGCCACTCTTGGGTCGAACCAAACAAAACTCAGCAAATATCATGCAGCTCAGGCAAATTAATGATACTTACATCATTGGATGGGAGAGAAAATACTTCAGAAATGTTTTCAATGATGCAAACTGATTTGCAAGAAGAAGGGACAATCAGGTTCGATCCTGACTACGGGTGCTGCCTGTATGGAGTTTGTACGTACCACCATTAATATGGCACTGTGGCGCCACCCGGTGGTTAGGCCATTTACTATGCGAAGCCTCAGCAGTCGGGGGTAGGGTCACGTGATGGTAATGGCGGGAAGGAGTTGTCACAAGGTTTAGAGGTGTGCCCTAGTATAAGTATTCAGCCCCGGGTCAGCCTTCCCCCATCCAGTGTGTGTTGTTCTCTTTACTTCAGCAATAAAGATCTCTTTGATTCACCACCCGTGGCTTGCTTATTCGCCCGCCATACCATCCTATGTATTCAGAATTTTTAACTTCCTCACAATATATCTTGCCCAGAATTTGCAGACTTTTGCAAATGGATCTCCTAGATCAATGCTATGAAACAAGTGTGGGCCATTTCTTAGCATTGCCTATTGACATTTGTCTTCTGCATTCAATGCCTCTAATAGTGCCTAGATGCTTGGCTATCTGGTTTTTGGCTTTATACTTTTTCACATCGGTTTCTTGTGCCAGACTCTATATACGAAGCAAATGCCCAGGTCAAAGCAACAACAGTCACCAAGAGACTACAATCTTCCACAACACAAAACACAAAATGCTGGAGGAACTCAGCGGGCCAGGCAGCATCTGTAGTGGGAATGGACATATGATTGGAGAGAATGGACAGAGTACGACTTTTCAACCATGTAGAACATCTTTACAAAGACACAAAAAGCTGGAGTAACTCTGTGGGTCAGACAGCATCTGTGGAGAAAAGGAATAGGTGACGTTTCAGTTCAAGATACTTCTTCAATCTGTCACCTATTCCTTTTCTCCAGATATGCTGTCCGAGTTACTCCAGCTTTTTGTGTCTGATTTAACCCAGCATCTCCATTTCCTTCCAACACATAAAACATCCTTACAATGAACTTCACCCTGGCAAAGGGACACATTGTCAAAGTGTGAACCTCGGTGATAACTTGATGAGCATGCTTCATTTGGCAATAGGTTAGATGTACAAGGGTAGAGCTGCTGCCTCACAGCAGTGTCCAGGTCTGATCCTGACCTCATGTGCTGTCTGTACGGACTTTGTACGTTCTCGCTGTGACCACAAGAGTTTTCTCCTGGTGCTCCGGTTTCATCCCACACTCCAAAGACATGCAGGTTTATAGGTTAATTGGCTTCTGTAAATTGTCACTTGTCTCTAGGATAGAACTAGTATACGGGTGATCGCTGGTCGGCTTGGATTTGGTGGGCCGAAGAGCCTGTTTCCACGCTGTATCCCTAAACTATAGGAACAGTGCTTTCATTTTGTTCTTAAATTGGCAATGGTTCCTTTGAATGTCATGGGCCCAGCCCATTTCCCTGCAGAAAAATGAGTGAAGATTAAAAGTTCACACATAACTGGACTTTAGAGATCGCAGACCATTCTTTTATTTAACTACAATTTGGCCCATGGCACCACCGTGTGGAATATTGGGTAAATTACAATGGCTAAAATCAAGCTGCAACTTTTTGTTTAAACTTGCAGCTCACGATTGTCAAAATAAGAAAATAAGAAAATAATTGGGGTGTATGTCTGGTATAGTCCACTAACCGAGATGAGAAGTTAAAAGTCGACAGTGTGCTACACTTGTCGAGGAATTCTAGGGCATCATCTGATCACCACTTGTACCCGCGGCCTAGTGAAGGACCGTGAAGTACAGAATCACAGCCCTGGTTATGGGAGAGGGGTGCAGGTGGAGAGTCCAGTGCTTGTGGTGAGAAGTTTAATCAGGGGTGAGGCAAAGTGGACCAAGCAGCACATGAAAATGTGCAGAGGGGGAGTGCGGAGGATCGGCCGTTTAGGTTGTGAGTGGGGAGGAACAATGGGGGTGGAAGGGTGATTGTGAGGAAAGCCGACTCACGCTCCCTGTCCGTGGGTGGGAGTCATGTGATCTAGGTGGGTAGTTAATCACTTCAGGGATCTGGGATGGTCTGCAGCTCAGGGGATGGTGGCAGTGGAGACAGGAGCCACTCATGAGGAAAAACACAGCGCACATCCATTGCTCCAGAAGAAGCGTTGCGCAAGCATTGATGTCATCCCAGAAATCACATTAGAGTCACGAGGGCGATTGATACCAGGAAGTGCCCAGGCAAATTTTTGGAGAGATGCAGAGTTAACAGAAATAGTCATCATATTGTCTCAATCTGGAAACAGAATGAATGATTTTCAATTATACAATGGTGGAAAAGAAAGCGCGATATAATTTAAATTTCAAGACAACCATCTTTCGTCAGAAGTATCTCCCATGTCTGACTCTCTCCATCTGTGGAGAGAAGGATAGAACATACACCATCCACAGGCACACATGATATGAACGCACAAGTAGCTTATTCAGTCCTTGTGCTAGTTTAACTAGTTAATTGTGGCTGAACTTTTAACACAGCACCACTTTCCCTGAAGAAGGGTTTCGGCCCGAAACGTTACCTATTTCCTTTGCTCCATAGATACTGCTGCACCCGCTGAGTTTCTCCAGCATTTTTGTGTACCTACCACTTTACCATTGCCTTGATTTCCTTAACGTCAACAGTTTGCCCAACTATCTTTAACATATACAAAAAATTGATTTATGGTATGCTTGTCAGTAGGGAATTATAGATATTCACTAAGATCTACCATAGTCCTGAACTTGCCAACCCCTTAGGATCAGAAAGGAAACATAATTGCAATATTTACTCTGTGAAACACTAACAATGTTGTATCTTTGATTGCACTCACTTCTTATTCATCTCTAGCCAGCTTAATCACTCATCGTGGTTCAAACCCACCATTTCAGAAATCAATCTGGAGAACCTTCTCGATCTCAAGTATATGTTTTTCTTGGTTAAAAGACCAGACGTGTGCACAATATTCAGGTGACACAAGGAACTGCAGATGCTGATTAACAAAAACAAATGCTCCAGTGCTGGAGGACAAGTCAGCCAACATCTCTGGAGGACATGGATGGGTGACAATTCAGGTCAGGACCCTACTTCAGATATCTCTGGAGGACATTGATGGATGACAATTCAGATTGGGACCCTCCTTTGGTCGGAAGAAGGCCCCAAACCGAAACGTCACCTATCCATATTCTCCAGTGATGATGTCTGACCCGCTGAGTTACTCCAGCACTTTGTGTCTTTATTTATAAATCAGCAGCTGCAGTTCCTTGTTTCTACAGTCAGGAGATGTATTGCTGTGTTAAATCCTAGCTTTTTCTACCCAAACCTATAATGGGAAAAACTTTAGTGTACCATCTGTAGCCATTCACAAAAGCAGCTGTCAAGGAATGAACATGGTGATGGGTATGATGATGCACGAATAATTACAAAATAACAAATCATAACAAATCTGCCAAGCCATAAGCAGAGTGAATGGTGCAACAAAATATGAACCCTGAACTATATATATATATATATATGATTGAATTAAAAGAGTCACAAACAATTTTGTTCCATTGCATACTTCAGCTCTTTGTAACTCTGTGGAAGAGCCTAAAGTTACAGTTTCAGTAAGCATGAGAAACAGCACGGTGGTGCCAATGGCCAAAGCTGCTGCCTCACAGCACCAGAGACCGCGGTTTGATCCTGTTCTCGGGTGCTGACTGTGTCGAGTTTGCAAGTTCTCCCTGTGGCCGGGTGGGTTTCTTCCAGTTGCTCCATTCTCCCCCCCACATCCCAAAGACGTGCGGTTTGAAGGTTAATTGGCTGCTGTAAATTGCCCCTCGTGTGCAGGGAGTGGATGAGAAAGAGGGATAACACAGAGTTGATGTGAACGGGTAATCAATGGTCAACGCTGACTTGGTGGACTGAAGAGCTTATTTCCAGGTCATATCGCTCAACTAAATTAAACAGACATGACCAATTCTGAACCCATCAAACTATGGCAGAAGTGGCCCAAACATAAGAGGCTTGAGAATTCTGTTGAGGTATTGATGGCAGAAAATTAATCTAAACACTGCAGAGGAAAGAAATGTAATGATACAAATCATGAACTAAGAACAATAGGAAAACCAATTGAAAGATATTACAACTTGATTAGTAAGGGTGTCAAAGGTTACGGGTAAAAAGCAGGAAAATGGGTTTGAGAGGGAAAGATAGATCAGCCATGATTGAATGGCGAAGTAGACTTGATGGGCCGAATGGCTTAATTCTGCTCCTACGACTTATGAACTTGGATACTTCCATTGGCATTCTGCCATTCTGCTGTGAGATTACAAGAAAGGTAACTGTTATAAACGATAGAGTGATACGACATGGAAACAAGCTCCTTGGTCCACTGCAGACTGCACCAGCCATTAAGCTTCCATGTGTACTAGTTCAATTTTGATCCCATCAAATCACCTAAGAATCTACGACTCACGCTACATACCAAGCCAATGGTCAGTTAAACTACCAATCGGCACATCCTTGGGATATGGGAGGAAACCAGAGTGCCCACGAGAAACCCAGTGGTCACAGGGAAAGCATTGTGTTCACAAGGAGAACGTGCAAACTCCACGCTGACAGCACAAGATTGAACCCAAGTTGCCAGAGCTCTGGGCCACTGTGCTGCCCGTCATTGGAGATGAGCTACCATCTTTTAGAAAAGTACCATGCTATATCTACGAGGGATATACCATTATCATAAAACTGCACAATCATAAGTTCATAAGTGCTAGGCCATTCGGCTCATGGTATACTCCACCATTCAATCATGGCTGATCTATCGCTCCCTCTCAACCCCATTCTCCTGTCTTCATCCCATAAACTCTGACACCCTTACCAATCAAGAATCCGTCAATGTCCACCTTAAAAATGGCCAGACTTGGCCTCCACAACTATAATTCCAGCCTGATTCAACATTTTCTGTTATTATTAAAGCAAGTAGAGCCTTTAGACCTACGTTTGCACACTGTAGTATAAGAATATATATATAAACTAATCTTAACTTCACTATATATACATATACATATAGGCTTTGAGAACCTAAATGTACCAGGTGATATAACTCTGATGCTTTCTTGTGCACAGTAGTTAATTATTAGCGGTGAAGAATAGTAAGATTAAACGAGAACTTACCAGTTTGAAGTTTGATCTTGATTTTATGAGGAGTTACGATGAGCGATTACGTGAAGAAGGGCCATCCGTCTGCGTGTGCGTCAATCTTCCAAGCAGTGTTGTTAAATCACAGATAAAAAGAAGACCTGAGAATAGTAAGATTGTGAAGAAACTAGAACTTCCATATGACCTTGATAGTATGAGGGTGGGAGCGGTGGGCACGTAATCGCTCATCGTAACTTCTCATAAAATCAAGATCAAACTTCAAACTGGTAAGTTCTCGTTTAATCTTACTATTTTACTTCGGAGTCACGTGAGTGACTACATGAAGATTTCAAAGCTCTGTGATTTTACGCCGGTTAAGAATCCAGGCGTCACACACTGAATGGATTGACCATGGATGCGTGTAATCATTTAAGCATTCAGACATTACGTAGTTAAGTAAAGACACTGATGCTTTAAATGAAAGAAAAGTTTTTTTTTAAATAGTTACCCCTCCCAACCTTGGGGGGAAACTAAGGGACAGAACTTAAAATGGTACATACAAACACCCCCAGCCCGGTTATGGGTTTGTTATAAAACCGGTGGACTGTTATGTCATTCGTCCATCCTGCAGCCACTAGGATGTCGCCAAGAGGCACGTCCATAGCCATTGCTGCCGACGTAGATGCAGCCCTGGTGGAGTGAGATTTAACCTTATAAATGTTTACTCCTGCTACCGCCATTACCTCTTTTGACCATCTGGAGATGGTTTGAGTTGACACCTTTTGGTGCGGTTTTTTATGGCTGATGAGGACCGATTGTTCTTAGCCTCTGAGTTTCTCCGTAACTCTCAGATAGTGGTGTTAGTATGTTACCACACACACAGCCGTTGGTCCTCTGGATATGCCAAGAACTGGATCTTCATCCCTGGCATTCCTGGCCTGCTCTGTTTTATCAGGTTCCTGATTAGGAATGTTATGTTGTTCATATTGGTGGTCATGTAGTCCAACCGTAGCTTTTGCAGTGTCTGGACTCTTTGTCAGCATACCACCTTCAGGGTTAGTTATAGGCGGTCCCCACTGTCAAAATAAGGTTAGTACCATGCTCACATCCCATGTGTCCGTGTACCTTGGCCTTGGAAGTCACCAACATATTTACTGTTTTTGATAGTAAATTCTAGGTAATCAATTACCCTTGTAGGTGTCAATTTTGATTTAACTGGATGGATGAGGTAAACAATTCTTTCAAACAGGATTTTGGTTTGCTTTGACTGATGCTTCTGCCAATTCTTGGTGACTCAAAAAATGAAAATGTCCTCCAAACATGCCATTACTATGTGGTTTTGAGACCTTTGTAGCCCCAGAATTGGTTTCCGTAGTTTAGTTAATAGTCTAGGAGCTGATGTCAACCCATTTGGCAGAGCCATGCCATCCAGTTAAATTTCAAATATCTCCTGTTCTTAGTGAAAAGACACCGAATAGTATGCATCTTTGAGGTCGATGCATGCCATGTGACCATTTTATAGGAAGCTCCTATAAAACAGTAGTTAGACCGTAACAAAAAATTGCTGTTTCTGAAAGTCTGTACTGTACAAATGAGTTAAACCTGGATGAAGTGACATCCTCCATCTGTCACCTGTCCTGGAAGGCAATCCTGCCCAAAATACTGGGCCTGCCTTGAAGACAACTCCGGTCCGAGTTCCAAGTCTGCTTGACCCCTATGTATGTTGTGCAGTAAAAAATAATCACATGTTGTTATCTGTTTTTTAAAACCAGATCTGAAATTCATGTTATTGTCATTTTGAACAAAAACACAAAGAGTAAAATCACCAACATGTAACTGGTCCACAATCCCTTGTTTCAGTAAACCCAGACCCACCTACATCCATGGCTACCGGTGGTCTTGTGGTAAGCCCAAAGGCCCCTGATGCGGGTTCCTTTTCTCTCCTTGATTGGGAGTAGGACTGGTAGGGAGTGTGGATTCCATGTTTCTCCTGACCTCTGCTTGGGTCTTGGTCTGAAAACCTCATCATACTGAGCCTGCCTTGTAGGGCAATTCTGGCCATAATTCTGAGTCTGCCTAGAAAGACGACTGATCATATTTCCGTGCCCAGCTTTCAAGCTACCACCGGCTTCAGTGAACTGCTTACCCCCTATGGAGGTGTGGGGTGTGTTGTTGCCTACTGATGGTACCTTGATTGGTCCGACAGCTTTTGCTTCCTTCTTCTGGTCTTACCTGAAGAGAGGATTGGGCGGCTGGTTTCTCCAAAGTCACCCTGATAGCGCTGTTCCCTTGCCGGCATTTGTGCGGATATTCTGCCAACTTGAGGCCATATGCATGTGCTTCAGTATGTTCATACTTTAATTCGAGATCAGTTACCTACTGATCACTCACACTGCCCTCCACTGAGAGTGAGATTTGTAGGCAGCCCTGAAAACAGGTGCTGCCGCAGGCCCCTGAGGATACCTGCGCTGACATGGCCCCTCCAGCGGGCCTAAATGAGATTCTTGCTTTGGGTCAGACTGAAACTGACCGTGAATGCTCCTCTCCTCAGAGCAGGAGACATTTGCTAGATCTCTATCCAGGGAAGCACCCAGTGGAACCTGGATGATTGCAGAAGTATTTATTTTCTTTGTGCTTATTATTTATTTTATGTAAAGCACTTTGGTGTCAATGCAAGTTAACTTAAACAGTGCTATATAAGTAAAAGTTACTTACTTACTTCCTTTCTTCTGCTTGTCCCTGGGAAGGTTTCCCCCCCCCCCTGTTTTTGTACTCTGATTCAGAGTGGTTTCTTCCATATGTACTTCCCCCTCCAATGGGGAAGACATTGGACTGCCCCATGTGCGAGGCTCCTGGCACTGCTGTAGGCCCCGGGCTGACACAGCTCCCTCCTTTAGAGCAGGTCATTGTTGGAGCAAATTCTCCAACAAGTTGCTCCATGTGGGAGAGTCGTCCTCAGACGCTCTCCGTTGAGGGAGCGTATCCCTTTTCCCCCCCGGACTCATCTGAGTCAACGGGTTTGTTTGACTTGCGGGTGGATTTATGTCCCGCCGGGACCACCAACGGAACTCCTCCTCCTGCAACAAGTCTCCTGCCGGTTCTGCTGCCAGCGCTAAATGTCGGGAAACAAGACCGTCGCCCGCTACTGGGAATGCTGCGGTCTTCGGCAGCCGACTTCCCTGCCGTCTCCTCGACATCTGGGCCCTGAAACTACAAAAAGCTTCAAGCCCGAAAGAACGCAGGTAAGTAATTCAACTTCCCTTACCTGCCCATCCCGACGGGCTATGAGGGCACAATGCCTCTGCCAGTCCGTCGCGCGCGTTGCGTTCAGACGTAATGACGCGCACGCAGACGGACGGCCCTTCTTCACGTAGTCACTCACGTGACTCCGAAGTAAAATCTTAAGCTCTACCTCATACTGAGTGGGTCTTCATTGCATCTGCACATGGGCTGCAGTGAAGGTAATAAGGAGGGGAAGAACTGCAGACTTTTTGAGACTTCCTTGCAAAATATTACAGCATCATTGGTCCAGGAAACGTACCAAGTTTGTTGCAGTGTCATAATCATCACTTTAGCTTCCCAGTGGCAATTGTTCAACTGGAAAACTGACAGCACACGTTTCGAGACCAACCACAAATTACTGCTCTGCTTAGTTTGGCATGCCGTCATTTCTGGTTTGAGAGCCAAATAAATGTTGACACCACTCAGATATAACATTGCTGAGCTGATTTTAACTGTAATTCTTCTGAATAGTTGCACATCTTGAACTATCTTTTATTTGTACTGATGTTCTCCCTACTGTATTGATTTCATGCAAAGAATAAAATACATTTAGTCCTACGAAAGAAGGGCTGTGCATCAGGGGAAAGAAAATAGTTTATTCCCAGAGCAGAATGTAATTAACAATACTTCTGGAGAGAACACGCTATTCCTGAGATTTACCTGGACACCATCAGTTGAATAGCACCCTAACACTAAACATAGGACATAGAAAAAGTACAACACAGGAACAGGCCCTTTGGCCCACAAAAACAAATTTCCTCTGCCTGCAAGTGATCCATACCCCTCCATATTCACATGCCTATCTATCTAACAGCCTCTTAAACACCACTATCACCCCTGACAGCATGGTCCAGATACCCACCATGATCTGTGTAAAGACATTTGCCCTACACAACTCTTTTAAACTTTGCCTTAAAGCTTTGCCCTCAAGTCTTTGGCATTTCCATCTTGAGGAATAAATGTTCTGACTTTCTCCCCTATCTAGGGCGCTCATAATTTTACTTCGGAGTCACGTGAGTGACTACGTGAAGAACCCGCTCAGTGCGCAGGCGCGGCATTACGCCAGCAGTGCAACAGCGGCTGCAACGGGAGTTAGGCGGTCCCGCTACAGAATGAACCGGACCGTCAGGTGAGTACCCTGAGGTCGGGTTTCTTTTACAGGTGAGCCTTTTTCTGCTTGTGTTTTTTACAGGCAGAGAAAAAGGCTCTGGAACAAAACTGTCCCCCGTTCAAGGAGGAACGTTTCCCGTCGGGGAGGGGGGCAGCAACAGGCGGTAGGAGCGTTTACCCGGTGTTCCTCTATTCCCCGACACCGTGCCGAGCCCAGCCCGCTAGTACCTGAGCAGCGGGCTGGATGCATAGCCACCCGAAGAAGTATCCGGCAGGTGTTCCCGATTTCGGACGGGACGTCTCTCCACCCGCACGGGGGGAGAGAGAGCCGCCTGAGCCGCTGGAGCGGCTCTCGGAGCAGGTGCCTGCGAGACGCGCTGCTTGAGGGGCGCTCTCGCTACTGCAAGGCACAAAAGCTCCAGAAGAAGGCGGTAGGAACAATTACCGGGCGCTCCGCTATCCCCATCACCGCGCCGAGCCCAGTCCCGCTAGTGCCTGAACTGCGGGCTGGATGTCTAGCCATCCGAACAGGCATCCGGCCGGTGGCTTCCGATTCGTCGGACGGGGACATGTCTCCACCTAAATGGAGGAGAGACAGCCGCCTGAGCTGCATCCAACAGTTATTGGAGCAGCTCCAGCGAGATGCGCAGACAGAGCGCTCTCGCGGAGGGAGGTCAGGCACCCCCTCCACAGTGTTTCATGCACTGCCCTCTGCTCCCTCATTACTGGAGGCTAGCATTGGTGACCAGGGCTGGGCTGGTCTGGAACAGGGGCAGGCGGACGAATTCGGGAGTATGCCAGGGGTGCAGGAACAGGAAGAGCTGTTGGGTGTGATGGACCGCTTTGTAGCAACCCCACGGGCTGGAGCACCGCTGGAACCAAGAATGGCGGCCAGCATCAACCATCTATCCAATAAACCATTACTGGAAAAGGTGCTCGCTGAGGTGCTGAAACAACACACAGCACCAGAAAACTGTGAGGCCCTCAAAGTAAAAAGTGTCAACAGCCAAATCTGGGGGCATGTGGGGTCACACATCCGGTTCCAAGAACTCAAGCTACAGCGGATCCTAAGGCTCCTGACGTCGGCCATCACAGCCTTTGCTCGTTCCGTGGAGACCACGGAGATTGATACCTGCCAGCAGGATGTGCTGGCATTAATGTGTACCACACAATTTAAGATCAACAATCTCCGGAGGGAAACATAAGACCTGCCCTCAATCCCAAATTTGCTGGCTTGTGTAAAGCCCCAGCTGCGGAGACGGACGCGCTGCTATTTGGGAAAGATTTCAATAAAAAACTGAAGGAGATGCAGGAAGCATCAAAAACCTTCGGCCTAATGAGGGCAGGCCCCGGGACGAGCAAACCAAGACCTCCGATACCCAAGCGGCAGCACCCCACGGCATCCACCAGTCGATGTCCGCAATATGGGACTGGTGAACGCTTGGGGTCCGCACATTATCCCCAAAGATCTTTTTAGATCAGGGCCCGCAGCGGACCCTCTGGAAAATACGCCTCCCCCCAACATCGCCAGCACGTCAGAACAAAATCTTCAGGAAAATGAAGAAACAGAATCGCCAATAACCATGGAGGTAGGTGGGTCTGGTCCCTACCAGCATATAGAGAATAAGGGTGCTTTATTAACAGGGGGGAGATTACACTTGTTTAAAGAAGCATGGGGTATGGTCACGAGTGACAAGTATATACTCAACAGCATTAGTGGATATAAAATACAATTCATATCAGAAAAAACGCCGCCATTTCAACAATGGCCCCAAAGGGTATTTCTCCCTCCGTCAAAGAGAAACGTGAGGGACAAGCTGAACTGGTGAGACTTATCACAAAGGGGGTCATCGAAAAGACCAAACATGAACCTTTGGAATTTGTATCGAATATATTCACTAAAACCAAAAAAGATGGTGGCTGTCGCATCATCATTGACTTAACATCACTAAACAAATTTGTTAAGTATATACATTTCAAAATGGAGACATATGTTAATGCCAAACAACTGAATTCCAAAGGACACTTCATGGCAAGCATTTATCTTAAAGATGCTTACTATCTAGTACCCATATACAAGGATCATCGCAGATACCTAAAATTTATCTGGATGGTACAAAGCATTGCCCTATGGGCTAACTTCAGCCCCAAGATTATTCACCAAAATATTGAACCCAGCCATGGCAATACTAAGAAAACAAAAACATATTGTCATGGCATATCTGGATGATATTCTGATAGTAGGGAAAACGATGGAATTGGCTGTGGCAGCAGTATCAGCTACAAAACAGCTCCTCGAAACTCTGGGGTTCGTCCTACATCCAGATAAATCTAAGTTGAAGCCATCCACTATCATGGACTACCTGGGCTTCACAATTAACTCAGTCCATATGACTGTTACCTTGCCAAAGGCAAAAATGGTTGAATTAGCACAATCATGCAACAATTTAATGGTCAACGAGCGACCAACTATTCGACAAGTAGCAAGAGTAATTGGGGAAATGGTAGCAGCAGTTCCGGCTACACAATTCGGACCTTTGCACTATCAAAATATTTACAGAGAGCAAAGGTACAAGCAATAAAACGACATACAGGTCACTATGATCGTGTCATGAACTTACCCACTGAAGCAATATCAGAGCTACAGTGGTGGGCAGAAAACGTTTGGCATAGTTTCAGCCCTATCTTTATCACTAACCCTACTTTAGTTACTCAAACAGATGCCAGTGCTCAAGGCTGGGGAGCGACTAACTCCATATCCAGCACAGGTGGTAGATGGACTAACCTAGAGTCATCATTACTACTTACACTGGGCATTAACTATCTAGAGATGTTGGGCGCCTTTTATGGTTTAAAAGCATATGTATCTAATATGCAGCACTTGCATGTTCGGTTACAAATTGATAAATACTACGGTGATGGCTTATATTAACCATATGGGTGGCATAAAATCATTATCATGCGACAAATTGGTCAACATGATTTGGCAATGGTGTGTCGAAAGACATATTTGGCTATCAGCTACTTACCTACCAGGTAAGCTAAACACCCATGCCATGAGAAAATTAAACGCCTGGGTTGCAAGTTTGAACAGACCTTACCTGGAACTGGGATTGTCCAAACAAACCATCACCACCATGTCGGCATCCCTTCGAACATCCACCAAGAGGCAGTACTTAACCAGCATCAAAAAAGGGAGAAGTACTGCCAGGAAACAGGGACAACTTACGCAACAGCTACAGCCACCAACATACTGGAGTTCCTGGCCTATCTACACCACGATGTAGGGATCAGCTACAGTGCCATCAACACAGCGCAGAGTGCTCTTTCTGCTTATCTCAAACCAGCGCCAGGACAACAGGCGATGGGATCCCATCCACTGGTGGTAAAACTGATGAAGGGCATTTACAATATCAAGCCCTAAGCCCAGGTATACCCATATTTGGGATATCAGTGTGGTCCTGACATATCTCAGGGAATGGCCACCAGCCAGATCCCCCGGCCTCGAGCAAGCTACACTAAAGACGCTCATGTTGATGGCACTTGTATCCGCTCAGAGGGTCCAGTCACTACACCTATTGCGACTGGATAACATGATCACAGCTCCAGACCAGATCTGTCGTTATCCAGCGACTGATCAAACAGAGCAGACCAGGAACACCTAATCCAGTCGTGGCTTACCCACCAGAACCACGGTTATGTGCCATGACCCACCTACTATCCTACATAGACACAACCAAAATATTCGAGGGAGATGAAAAGCCTTGTGGGTCAGTCACAAAAACCTTATGGTCGGGTGACGAGCCAAACTATTGCGAGATGGCTCAAGCAGGTGCTAGAAACTGCTGGGATAAACACTAACATGTACAAATTTTATTCCACCAGGCCAGCATCCATGTCGATGGCTAAAGAATGGACATGCCTATAGACCACATCCTGACTACAGCAGGATGGTGGGGGGGGGAAAAGACCGTTCAGAAATGTTATAATAAGCCGTTGGCAAAACCTGGTTTATTTGCAGTAAAGATTTACGAACTGCAAATATTTAATTTAAGCCCAGGGGAGCAACTTAATTCTTTGTTGTTATTGTTTAAAAAATACCATTGTGTTTTTCTACAAATAGACTCATTGGTTGATTATGATAACACTTCCTCCCTCAAGAACTTCGGCAGTGAGTGAAATGAAACTGTTACACGGTTTGAAATCACAGAGCTTTGAAATCTTCACGTAGTCACTCACGTGACTCCGAAGTAAAATAGTAAGATTAAACGAGAATTTACCAGTTTGAAGTTTGATCTGTATTTTATGAGGAGTTACGATGAGGGATTACGTGCCCTCCGCTCCCACCCTCATTATATGGATCAAACTAATAAATTGATGTCTCCTTATCTTTACTATGTTTACTTCAAAATAACTGTGTCTATCTGTGATTCCACACCGCTGCTTGGAAGTATGCCGCGCCTGCGCACTGAGCGGGTTCTTCACGTAATCCCTCATCGTAACTCCTCATAAAATACAGATCAAACTTGAAACTGGTAAGTTCTCGTTTAATCTTACTATTTTATATACTTCCATCAGATCTCCTCTCAACCTCTGGTCCGATTGAAAACAATCCAAGTTTGTCTAACCTCCCCTTGTTGCCGATACCACCTAACCCAGGCAGCATTCCGGTAAACCTCTTCGGCATTCTTTACAAAGCCTCCACATCCTGCAATGGGACGATTAGGCCTGATGATGCAAATACATGTATCAGTGGTGACTGGGATAATGTCATTCCTCCAAAGCAGGAAGTTAGATCACGTTGTATCAAGGTGCGTTGGTCGTCACCTAAAACTGATCCCAGCCCAGCAGTAGAAGAATGACGCAGACAGAACCCCTTTTACTTATTTAGTTACACGCCTTGTGGCCCCTCTTCTACTCTCACAGGTTTAACGTGTGCATGTGCCTCAATCATGAGCAACCTAAATTTCCAGATCCAGGTTCTAATCTCCGGCCACCACCACACCAGCAACCCAATTCAAAGCTCAGCTCAGCTCAGCTCAGCTCAGCTCAGCTCAGCTCAGCTCGCTGCTGTCTGTGTAGAGTTTGCACATTCTCCCTGTGACCGTGTGGATTTCGACTCCAGGTGCTCTGATTACCATCCACATCTCAAAGATATGCCGGCTGATTGGTTAATTGGTCACTTTAATTTGGTGTTCAAGTGAATGTTCGAAGCTGGAGGGAAGTTGGGAATGTGGGGAGGATAAAATGGGATTTGCACATGGGATTCCTGCGCATGACTGTTTGATGGCCCATGTAGACGAGGTGGGCCAAAAGGCTTATTTCTGTGCAAAAAATCTTTTCCAACATCAAAATAATTTTGAAAAAGTTGCGACTCATGTCTTTCACCTTCTGGATGATTAAATTCGAATGCCTGAGTATCTTCATGAGTATTGCTGGCAGGTCAAAGACAGGCAAAAGTCTGTGTTTTTCAACCAAGTGAATGATAAAAAAAATTAAGGGTCTTCTTAACCGATGACCACTACTCCTCATTGAGACCATCTGATTGGCAATACTATATTTAACTTCTAAAGTAATTGATTGGTCCATGCTAAACATGGCCCACACAATCAAATTTTTTTTTTCTTCTGCTAACTCTGTCCAAATGCCAAGGCAATTAATTGCTGCGTACCCTGTTCATAAGATGCAGGGGCCGAATTAAGCCTTTCAATCATGGCTGATCTCTCTTTCCCTCTCAACCCAATTCTCCATGACAACAATCATTTCCTTATGAACACGCTGTTCAGATACAGTACCGGCTCAGGGGGAAAGTTTAGTTTAGTTTAGAGATACAGCGTGGAAACAGGCCCTTCAGCCCATCGAGTCCGCACTGATCAGCGATCCCGCACACTTATGCCCCTGTCCCACTTAGGAAACCTGAACGGAAACCTCTGGAGACTTTGCGCCCCACCCAAGGTTTCCGTACGGTTCCCGGAGGTTCCCGGAGGTTTTTGTCAGTCTCCCTACCTGCTTCCACTACATGCAACCACCTGCAACCACCGGGAACCGCACGTAAACCTCGGGTGGAGCGCAAAGTCTCCAGAGGTTTACGTTCAGGTTTCCCAAGTGGGACAGGGGCATAACACTACCCTACACACAATAGAGACAACTTTACATTTATACCAAGCCAATTAACCTACAAACCTGCACCTCTTTGGAGTATGGGAGGAAACCGAAGATCTCAGAGAAAATCCATGCAGGTCACGGGGAGAACGTAAGAACTCCATACAGACAAGCACCTGTAGTCAGGATCAAACCCGGGTCGCTGGTGCTGTAAGGCAGTAACTCTACTGCTATGCCACCATGCCGCAAATTATCAGCCGCTATTGATTTAATTTCACACTGGAAAAAAGCAATCCTTCACGAGGCACAGATTGATTAATGACAGTCAGTGTGGCTTTGGGTGTGAGAAATTGTGTCTCTCAAATTCAAATGAATTTTTTGAAGAGATATTCAAGAAAGCAGATGGCAGTGTGGTAGACATTGTCAACATAGACTTCAGCAAGGCTTTTGACAAGGTACCACATGGTAGACTAGTCTGGAAATGTAGATCACAGGGGATTGAGGATGAGTTAGCCATCTGGATACAAAATTGGTTTGAAGGTAGGAGGCGGGATGGTGATAAGAGGCTGTTTTTCAGACTGGAGGCTTGGAACAAAAGGTGTGTCCCAGAGATTGGTGATGGCTCTACGATTGTTCGTTATTTATATTAATGATTTGGATGGGAATGTAGGTGACATGGCTAGTAAGTTTCCGAATGTTACTATAATTGGCGGTATTATGGACAGTAAATACGTTTATCTAAGAGTCAATGCAATCATAATCAACTGGGCAAATAGGTTGAGAAATGGCAGATACGGATTAATTCAGGTAAATGTGTGGTGTTGCATTTTGGTAAGTCAAACCCTGGCAGGGTCTACATAGTAAATGGTTGGTTGATGCCTGGGTGAATGGGGTGAGCTAGGACGGCTGAGTACAGCGTGGGGGTGTTTAAAATAGAGCTATCACCTGGCCTGTACTGGGAGAGTCTGGTTAGGTTATAAGCTCTCAGTGACAAACGCTTTGAACCAACACGATCAATTCCAATATTTATGAACTACTTATTTCTGAGCTCATTAGCATATTAGAATGTTCCAACAATTGTTATTTGTAAGTTGTGGTGAAGAGAAGGATAAGCAAATGAGGAGTTGTTATTATAGTTTGCAGAGCTGGTCAAATCACCTCCAGTAATGTCCCAGTGAAATCCAGCAATTTAAGGTTACAGCGACCCCTCTTGGAAACATCAGCAAATCTCATGTAAAAGCCATCTGACCCATTCCTTCCGTGGGATAATATTTTAGTTCTAGTTTTTGCAAAACAGCATGGAAACAGGCCTTACAGCCCACCGAGTCTACATTGACCAGCGTTCTCCTGTACACCAGTTCTATCCTGCACACTAGGGACAATTAACCTACAAGACAGCGCCTCTTTGGGATGTGGGAAGAAACCGGAGGAGCCAGAGAAAACCCACGTGGTCACAAGGGGAATGTACAAACTCTGAACAGACAGCAACCATATTCAGGATCGAACCCGGGTCTCTGGTGCTGTAAGGCGGGAAATCTATCGCTGCACCACTGTGCTGCCCTTCAACGCTAAAATATAAACAGGATGTCCCAATTCAAAGTCTGAAATAAAATCATCTCTCTACACAAATCATTCATATTTTAATAAATGTCTTGTAGAGTACATGCTGACTTTTATATATTCAGCGCCAGAGTATATTACATTGCAGTGCCAGAGACTTGGTTCGATCCTGACTACGGGCGCTGTCTGTACGGAGTTTGTATGTTCTCCCTGTGATCTGCGGGGGTTTTCTCTGGGAGCTCCGTTTTCCTCCCACACTCCAAAAGGCGTACAGGTTTGTAGGCTAATTGGCTTTGGTATATTATTATTTATTTTATTATTAAAGCTTTATTTCAGACACAGGTCCATATAACACATCAAACAGTACAAAGAATTACAAAGATACATTAAAAAATTGCATATTAGCCTAAAATATATATAAGCTATTGCACCAATGCCGTCTTAGCCTAGAAGTGAATCTATAGCAGCTTTTCAGAGGGCTGACTAGGGCTTCAATTATGTGGTTCTCTGATTTGTCCAGGCGACACATAAAACTAAACATCAGCTGTCTTAAGAGTGCCTCACAGGTTGGCACTCTAGTGGACACAAACAATTGACTGGCACTATGCCACCTAGGGACACGAAGTAGCAACCTCATTGCATCATTGTATGCAACCTTAAGCCTCTGCATACACTTTTTCTTATAATTAGACCACAATTGAGCAGTATATAACGGTGTGATGTAGGTTCTGAACAGGGAACACTTCACAGAAGCAGAGCACATATAAAACTTCCTTATAAGCATGTTGGCTTGAAGATAAATTTTACAGCGCTGTCGGTAGAGGTCTTTGTCATCCTTCCAGTCATCAGATATGACATGACCTAAGTATTTAATTTCCTCACACACAGCAAGAGGACTGTCTGACAAATAAAAGGTCGGAAAAGTTGATTCCCTGTCCTCAGCGCTTCTAATTACCATTATGCGGCTTTTCTTAGCGTTATACTTAATGTCATAATCAAGGCCATACTGAGAGCACACCTTCAGCATCTGCTGCAGCCCAGCACTATATGGACAGAGCAGGACCAGGTCATCTGCATACATCAGATGATTAACAATAGTGTTGCCCACAAGACAGACAGTTTTTAGCTTATTTAACTGATTTGACAATTCGTCCATATAAACATTAAATAAAATAGGAGACAAAATTCCTCCTTGCCGCACTCCGTTACTAACACAGAATGGAGCAGATACAACATTGTCCCATTTAACGTAAAACGTTTGATGGGCATACCAGAACACTAAGATTCTCACTAAGAATTTAGGGGCACCTCTATTTAGCAATTTTACAAACAAGTGTTCATGGTTAATTCTATCAAATGCCTTGGACGCATCAATAAAACATAGGGATACAGATGAATTCAGGCTTGTGTACCTGAACACAATCTCTTTAAGAGCATAGATACACAGGTCAGTTCCATGTTTTCTTTTGAACCCAAACTGATTGTCAGTAGTAAGGACTTACAGTTCTAGCTTTGTCAGCAATATTCTCTCCAGTACTTTAGATAAGATACTGGCTAGTGCAATAGGTCGGTAATTATCAATACTGTTGAGCCTACCAGCTTTATCTTTAATCACAGGCACTAACATTACAGACATAATATCATTTGGCAAGACACCATGAACCAGACAGCCATTAAAGCACATGGAAAGCAAAGGGCAGAACTTATAGCTGGCATATTTTAGATGGGATATAATTATGTCCCAAGCGTGGAGGATAGTGTTAGTGTGCGGGGATCGCTGGTCGGCACAGACTCGGTGGGACAAAGGGCCTGTTTCTGCACTGTATCTCTGAAACTAAAAGCTAAAAGTTGGTTTGCTCCATGACATACCAAAATCCACCACATCCAAAAGGCATCACAATTAATTCAGCTACTTGCGCCATTTTAAATCAGAAATGAGGACACAAGGAACTGCAGATGCTAGAACCGTGAGCAAAATACAAAATGCTGGAAGACTTCAACATGTCTCCAGTTTCAGGTAATCCTCCCCTTCCCCTCTCCCCTTCCCCCTGCACCCCCACCACTCTGTGCATCCATCTGCCTCACCATCACCCTGCTCCTCCCCTCCGTACACCTCTCTCTCCCAACGCTAATCCCAAATTATCGTTTATCCCCTCTTTCCCCTTCCACCTATACATTTCACTCCTCCTCTTCTTTACTTACCTGGCACTCTCGTCTCCTTTTCACCTCTAGCATTTGTCACCTATTCCACCAATCTGCCAATCACCCCACCCCCATGTCGATCCACCTATCACTTACCAGGTTTTGCCCCACCACTAGTTCCCCTCCATTCCATCAGTTTGAAGAAGGGTCCTAACCTGAAATGTCATCTGACCGTTCCCTTCACTGGTGCTGCCTAACCCACTTAGCCAACAGTTTGTGATTTGCTTTATATCAGAAGCTTTGGGTTCAAGTGTTTCTCGAGATCTTTAGACTCTGGAGATACAGGCCCTTCAGCCCACTGAGTCTGCGCCGACCAGCAATCACCCCGTACACACACACAATCCTCCACACTAGGGACAATTTACAATTTTCCCGAACCCAATTAATCTACAAATCTGCACGTCTTTGGAGTGTGGGAGGAATCCAGGGCACTGGGTGAGTGAGGGGAGACTAGAAGAATGAGGGGCAAAACGTACCGAATAGTGTGGATGTGGAGAGGATGTTTCCACTAGTGGGAGAGTCTAGGACTAGAGGTCGTAGCCTCAGAATTAAAGAACGCTCCTTTAGGAAGAAGATGAGAAGGAATTTCTTTAGTCAGAGGGTGGTGAATCTGTGGAATTTGTGCTACAGAAGGCTGTGGAGGCCAAGTCAATGGATATTTTTAAAGCAGAGATAGACAGATTCGTGATTAGTATGGGTGTCGGGGTTATGGTGAGAAGGCAGGAGAATGGGGTTAGGAAGGAGAGATAGATCAACCATGACAGAATAGCGAAAGCAGTGCATACATAACAGCGGAAATTGGAGGAACAGCACCTCATAAACAGCGGAAATTGGAGGAACAGCACCTCATATTCCGTCTGGGGACCTTGCGTCCCTATGGCATTAACATTGAATTCTCCCAATTTTGCTAGCCCTTGCTGTCTCCTCCCCTTCCTTAACCCTCTAGCTGTCTCCTCCCACCCTCCCATCCGCCCGCCCTCGGGCTCCTCCTCCTCCTCCCCTTTTCCTTCTTCTTCCCCCCCCCCACCCCCCATCAGTCTGAAGAAGGGTTTCGGCCCGAAACGTTGCCTATTTCCTTCGCTCCATAGATGCTGCTGCACCCGCTGAGTTTCCCCAGCAATTTTGTGTACCAGCGAAATAGACTTGATGGGCCAAATGGCCTAATTCTGCTATCACCTATGACCTGATGACACTGGGAGAAAACCCACATAGTCACGGAGAGAACATACAACCTCTGTACAGACAGCACCCGTGGCCAGGATTGAACCCGAGTCTCTGGCTTTGTAAAGCTGCAACTCTACCGCTGCGCCATAGTGCCATCCCCAGATGTCTGTCAGAGGGTCTGCCTTTAAAGCAGTGCATACCTTCTGAAGCGAGTATAAAAGATCCATGCCAGTATCCAAATAGTGAGCGAACATTTGCATCCATGCTTAACTGAACCAAATTATCCTTTTCATATGAGCTTGATGTATGTAAATTAGTAATGGTACTTCCTTCAATTGGGACAACATTTCAAAATGTTCTGTGAACAGTTTGTGAAGTCCCTGAACTTGTATAACTCTTGAAGATCATAAAAAAATTGAAAGGGGTTGTCCGAGAATGTCTGCGCATGTGATTTCAAATAAACAGAGACATCATTCGGATGCAATTTTGATTGATCCATTAAACTTTATTTGCACATAAACATTTTTACAATACAAACGAGATTATTTTCCTCAGAAAGACCCCACATTTTGTTTTCTTTTCCTTGATTGCTGTATATTATTTTAAACAATAAATTATGTACAATTGTCTGCCACAAAAAAAAAGCTTTGATGGTTTCTCAATGCATGAAAAAGGTTTGCATGCAATGATCCTTTTGGTTTGGTGTAATCTTCTCATAATTCTTCAGAGATCAGGTCCTTCTGCATCATAATTAAAATGCATAAACACAAAAGGTATAATGAGGATGAAATCACCACATCAAGGAATCATCGTATCTGTGAAAAGGAATATTGAAATAGGTAAAAAGTTAAAACCGTATATTAAGTGGAGGTTTACACCCATTAAAATGTCCAAGGAATGACAGTAGTGAAATGCAAAACACAAAGAACAGGAGATACTTAATGAGTCAAGCAACATCTGTGAAGGAAATGGACACTTAATTGACACTTCAAGGTCAGCAGAGGTTAAGAATAAGGTGTAGGCCATTTAGGACTGAGATGAGAAAAAACGTTTTCACCCAGAGAGTTGTAAATCTCTGGAATTCTCTACCACATGAGACAGTGGAGGCCAATTCACTGGATGTATTCAAGAGGGAGTTAGATATAGCTCTTAGGGCTGACGGAATCAAGGGATATGGGGAGAAAACAGGAATGGGGTACTGATTTTGGATGATCAGCCATTATCATACTAAATGGCGGTGCTGGCTCGAAAGGCCGAATGGCCTACTACTGTGCCTATTTTCTATGTTTCAATAACATACGACGTTTCAGGTCAGGACCCTTCTTGCCTGACTCTCAGAGTTCACCAGCAGTTTGCGTTTTGTTCGAGATTCCATCGTCTGCAGTTCTTTGTGTCAGCAAGTACTTAAATATTTGGCATAATTATATTGTGCACATTATTAAATGGGCAGGTTTGTTATTAATTAAAAAAGAGCTTTATCCTAGTTACACATCCTAGTTAGTACTCCTTGATTCACATGAAGTCACTCCAATTAATAATTCACAATGGGTCCTTCTCAGGTTTTTCAATAAAACAAATACAATGTTCTCCTTGGTAGAGACAAAATGTTGGAGTAACTCAGCAGGACAGGCAGCATCTCTGGAGAGAAGGAATGGGTGACGTTTCGACCCGTCACTTTCTTCTCTCCAGAGATGCTGCCTGTCCCGCTGAGTTACTCTAGCATTTTGTGTCTACCTTCGATTTAAACCAGTTTCTGCAGTTCTTTCCAACACAATGTTCTCAATGTGTATTTATGCTTTTTCTTCAATCATTTTCATTAAATACATCATTACTTCAGGGCTATGCTTTTTTACTGGGACAAGGTGACATCAAAGGAGTTTAGAAATAAACTTTAAAAAACTGATCCAGCAAGGAACCAGTCGGCGAAAGGTAAAATAAGCAAGCAAAAGTAATGTTCCATAACACTTAAATTGTATGTTATAACAGTAGGTTGAAATATATTCCAATGCAGTTAAATGTAAACCAAAACAAAAAATGCAGGAGGAATTCAGCATGTCAGACGGCATCTGTCAAGGGAATGGGCTGGAGATGTGTTGGGTCGGGATACTTATTCAGTCTTATCGGAGTAGGGAGGAGAAAGATGGAAAAGAGAGATGGGAGTGGGATAAAGCCTGGCTCTGAAATTGTCTAAACTGTTTCAGTTTAACTAAGGCTCTTGAGTCACAGAGTCATAAGAATCACGGAGTGATACAATGTGGAAACAAGCCCTTCGGCCCAACTTGCCCGCACCGGCCAACATTTCCCATCTACACTAGTCCCACCAAACTATCCCTCCAAACCTGTCCTATCCATGTACCTCTCTAACTGCTTCTTAAATGTTGGGATAGTCCTTGCCTCAACTACCTCCTCTAGCAGCTTGTTCCATACACCCACTACCCTTTGTGTGAAAAAGTTATCCCACAGATTCCTATTAAATCTTTTTCTCTTCACCTTAAACCTACATCCTCTGGTCCTCAATTCACTACTTGGGCAAGAGACTCTGCATCTACTCGATCTATTCCTCTCATGATTTTATACACCTCAATTAGATCACCCCTCATTCTCCTGCGCTCCAAGGAATAGAATCCCAGCCTACGCAAACTCTTCCTGTAGCTCTGACCCTCTAGCCCTGACAACATCCTTGTAAATCTCCTCTGTACCCTTTCCAGCTTGACAACATCTTTTCTATAACATGATGCCCAGAACTGAACACAATACTCTAAATGCAGCCTCACCAACATTTTATATAACTGCAACATTACCTCCCAACGTCTATACTCAATACTCTGACTGATGAAGGCCAATGTGCCAAATGCCTTTTTGACCACCCTATCTACCTGTGACTCCACCTTCAAGGAACCATGCACCTGCACTCCTAAATCCTTCTCCTCCACAACACTCCCCAGAGCCCTACCATTCAGTGTAGGTCCTGCCTATGATACACTTCCTAAAATGCAACACCTCACATTCCATCAACCATTCCTCAGCCCACCTGCCCAACCAATCAAGATCCTGCTGCAATTTTTCACAACCATCTTCACTATCTGCAAAAACACCCACTTTTGCATCATCTGCAAATTTGCTAATCTTGCCGTGTATGTTCTTATCCAAATCTTTGATATAGATGATAAACAGTAACGGGCCCAACACCGAACCCTGAGGCACACCACTAGTCACAGGTCTCCAGTCTGAGAAGCAATCTTCCATCATCACCCTCTGCTTCTTCCATTAAGACAATTTTCTATCCATTCAGCTATCTCTCCTTGGATCCCATGCAATACAATTTGAATTGCATTCAGAGATGTTATTATGTGAACACAGTATAACGTATGTATGTAGAACTAATAAGAGTTTCATTTGGATTACCAGTTGTTCTTCAGATCTCAGTTTAAGTGACATTCTTATGCGGTGTGCATGTCCTGAAGCTTTGATAATTAGTGCATACTGGTGCCATTTGGAATTTAAATTTTCTGTCTGTGAACACACTAAGATCAAAATCTGGTAATGTGAGTAGAACAGTAATTTCAATTCCGTTCTATCAGGAATAGGCAGCGTCATTGAAAAACCCCCAGGTTCCTGCAAATTGGGAAAGTTACCAAACTAAATAGCTGAACAATTTGTGCAAGGATTACGGGTAGTACAGTGGCGCAGCGCCAGAGACCCGGGTTTGATCCTGACATCAGGTGCTGTCTGTACGGAGTTTGTACGTTCTTCCCGTGGGCAAGTGGGTTTCCCCGCCTGCTCCAGTTTCCACCCACACTCCAAAGACGTGCAGGTTTGTAGGTTAATTGGCTTCAGTAAACATTATAAATCGTCCCTCTTGTGTAGGATAGTGTTAGTCGAAGGAGATCACTGGCCGGCACAGACTTGTGGGCCGAAGGGCCTGTTTCAGCACCGTATCTCTAAACTAAACTAAACTACTGAAACCTTTCCTTGTCCCCATCATTGATAAACATGGGATTAATCCAGGAGATGAAGGCAGACAATGTAATGTGTTCCTGCCATCACTATATCTGGGTGAGAATCAAACTATCAATATTTACATGAAAATGACTGGAACATTCGTCATCCCTGGTGGGAAATTACGTTTCTTGTCATGTAACACGAAAGAAACCCTTTCTAAGTCAAAACCACCACTGCAAATTTGATTCCATTCCTGCAACTGAATGCCATTATTTAGACGACTTACATTTAGAACTCTCTCTCGCTCTCTCTTTCTGTCTCGTTCTGATCTTCACCTTCTGAAGTGGATGCACAGGCAGACAGCCAGCCAGCCAGCCAGCCAAGTCGGTAGAAGTCTCAGCAGTTTGTCTGTGCAAGGCACCACCAGGTGTACTATATCAGCAGAGTTTGCATGCACTGAGAGAGCTTTCTCCAGTGGAATACTGGATTTACATTGTACTGTCATGTCACACCAATCCCCGTTCCCATTCCTTGAGCCACATGAGCACAGACTGTGCAGTGGTAAATATAGCGGGACTTCCAGGGTTCACATACAGCAGTGACAACTCTTTACATGCTTGCAAATGCAAAAACAGTAACACTTGCTGCAGTAATAGACCATTAACCTTTCTGAATCTCTTCCGCCATTCAATAGGATCATAACCCAGAGTAGGGGTACCACGAACCAAATGACATAGGGTTCATGTGAGAGGGGAAAGATTTAGTCGGAACCTAAGGGGCAACTTTTTTTCACATAGAGGGTGGTTGAGCCAGGTACTCTAGCAACATTTAAAACATATTTGGACAGCTAAATGGATAGGAAAGGTTTAAAGGGATATGGGCCAAATGTGGGTTGGTGGGACTAGTGTAGATGGGGCATCCTGTTCAGTGTGGGTGAACTGGGCTGACTATGTGACTATGAACTGATGAATACTATTCCAGTTTTTACCATATTCCTTGATCTCTTTAGCCTGTAGTACTCTGTCCAACAACCTTTCTTAATATAGTTAATAATTAAATCTCAAACTGCCTTCTGTAACTAGGAAAATGGACAAGGGAGAGCCAGTGGATGTAGTGTACCTGGACTTTCAGAAAGCATTTGATAAGGTCCCACATAGGAGGTTAGTGGGCAAAATTAGAGCACATGGTATTGGGGGTAGAGTACTGACGGATAGAAAATTGGTTGGCAGGCAGGAAACAAAGAGTAGGGAAAAACAGGTCCCATTCAGAATGGCAGGCAGTGACTAGTGGGGTACCGCAAGGCTCGGCGCTGGGACTGCAGCTATTTACAATATACATCAATGATTTAGATGAAGGGATTCAAAGTAACATTAGCAAATTTGCAGATGACACAAAGCTGGGTGGCAGTGTGAACTGTGAGGAGGATGCTATGAGGATGCAGGATGACTTGGACAGGTTGGTTGAGTGGGCAGATGCATGGCAGATGCAGTTTAATGTGGATAAATGTGAGGTGGCAAAAACAGGAAGGCAGATTATTATCTGAATGGTGTCAAGTTGGGAAAAGGGGAAGTACAACGAGATCTGGGGGTCCTTGTTCATCAGTGACTGAAAGTAAGCATGCAGGTACAGCAGGCAGTGAAGAAAGCAAATGGCATGTTGGCCTTCATAACAAGAGGAGTTGAGTATAGGAGCAAAGAGGTCCTTCTGCAGTTGTACAGGGCCCTAGTGAGACCACACCTGGAGTATTGTGTGCAGTTTTGGTCTCCAAATTTGAGGAAGGACATTCTTGCTATTGAGGGAGTGCAGCGTAGGTTCACACGGTTAATTCCCGGGATGGCAGGTGTCATATGTTGATAGAATGGAGTGGCTGGGCTTGTATACTCTGGAATTGAGAAGGATGAGAGGCTATCTTATTGATATAAGATTATTAAGGATTTGGACACACTAAAGGCAGGAAACATGTTCCCGATGTTGGGGGAGTCCAGAACCAGGGGCCACAGTTTAAGAATAAGGGGTAAGCCATATAGAACGGAGATGAGGAAAACCTTTTTCACACAGAGGGTTGTGAATCTGTGGAATTCTCTGCCTCAGAAGGCAGTGGAGGCCAATTTTCTGAATGCTTTCAAGAGAGAGTTAGATAGAGTTCTTAAAGATAGCAGAGTCAGGGGATATGGGGAGAAGGCAAGAACGAGGTACTGATTGTGGATGATCAGCCATGATCACTCTGAATGATGATGCTGGCTCGAAGGGCTGAATTGACCTACTCCTGCACCTATTGTCTATTGCTGTACTGTTCCACGTTCTATCAGATAACAAGATTCAAACCCTACTCAGGGTGTGGTGTCACTGAGTTCCGTACAATTGCAACAAGACATTCCAGTTCCTTTTCTCACTCCCTCTGGTTATAAAATACAACATACCTGGTGCCTTCTTAATGGCCTGTTGCACCTGCATGCTTAGTTTCATTGATTGGTACACAGAGATATCCATGTCACTCTGTACCGCTGCCTTTCTTAGTCTTCACATTTATCCACATCATACCACGTTCTGAACAAAAAACTAAGTGCTGGAGGAACTCAGCGGGTCAGACCGCATCGGGCCTTTCTCTCAATCTGTCCAAATACCTCTAGAGATTCTCCATATCCTCCTCACATCTCATGATCCTCCCCAACTTTGTACCATCCACTAAGGAGAGTTTACATTTACTGCACCTCCCTCACCTGAATCATGAATCTAAATACTTGTGAACATCCCAAATACTTTCAATGTGAAAGCCCTGAAATTGCTCTCAGTTGTCTGGGGCTCACATCATAGGATGAACTATTGTCTGCTTTGTCCACTGACATTATCTCAATCGATCAGACTGTTACACATTTAAGCTATTGATGAATTAGTCTGACCATACAATCCCTTGAAAAATACCCAATCTGAATTTTTAATAATGAGTTATTCATTATAAAATTCACCAAGAATGGTAAACTAATTTTTTGCTAAGGCATTATTACACCTGAGTAAACCATCTCACTGGAAAAAATAATTTTATTTACATTGGAGTGCAGCTTTTGCAGTTGCTATTGAAATCATACTTTAAAAAATATATATATTAGAGTAATTTAAATTAATTGGTTTCTTCTATTGGCAGAAGAAAATCCGTGTATTCTTTGGAAAAGGCGGGAATCATCTTTATAATTACTGAAGAAAGCTCTGAAGAAGGGTCTTGACCTGAAACGTCACCCATTCCTTCTCTCCAGAGATGCTGCCTGTCCTGCTAAGTTGATCCAGCATTTTGTGCCTATCTTTATGATTACTGAGTTGGTTTTAAAGTTATCTGAGTGAGTGAGTCAGTTTCAATTGACTGCAGGATGCAGTCCGCTCAAGCATTAGTAACATTCTGCAGGCTGTGTTTACCTTGACTTCCCAACATGATCTCTGCTTTCATCAAAGGGGGAATCTGACAAAGCTTCTGGATTATCTCTCTTTCCATATCTGTTACAGAGAAAAGAAAAACAATGTTCAATTACAGATTAATAATCACCCCTGTACATCAAGCTACAATATATCACTATACTTTCCATTCAATGACAACTCTGTTAATCTGTGGAAATCATTGCTGTGGAGGCCAAGTCAATGGATATTTTTAAGGCAGAGATTGACAGATTCTTGATTAGTATGGGTGTCGGGGTTAAGTGGAGAAGGCAGGAGAATGGGGTTGAGAGGGAAAGATAGATCAGCCATGGTTGAATCGCGGAGTAGACTTAATGGGCTGAATGGCCTAACTCTGCTCCGGGAATTTATGAACGTATGCCCTCTAATTGGAATAAAATAGTTCATACAGATTTCCAGTCACCTGTACAAATATATTGTGCAAGTTTCCCATTAGTAACTGAGAAATGTGCATTTGATTTATTTTAATTATCCTGGGACACTTTGGAAAGACGCAAGTTCGGAACATGTGACAGATGGTATTTAATGAGTGATTTCTGATCTTACTCTGTGAAAACAGGGCTAGCTGCAAAACAGTTGTATGCCACATCCGTCAGTCGTGAGATAACATGAGTATTACACTCTCCACACATCTTTTGTGTGCAAAGTTGATCGAAATTGAAGGCATATAATATATAAGTGGAACTGCTGTTGATTGTGCTGGAGCAGTACAGTATTTGTAAGAGAACAGGAAATTACCTAAGGCAAAGCATGTAATGCTTTCTTTGTGAGTTTGAGAATGATAAAATTGTCTGGACCAGTTGGGTGAAAGTTTCATTATTATAAAATACATTGAATCCGAGGCCCAAGTGATCTGTAAAGATATGTTATGCCACATGTAAGACATCACACGCAATCCACATATCCTTCTATCCCTCTCTCATTCATTAACTTAGCTTCCCTTCAAGTAAATCCATGTTATTCGCTTTAACTCAATGGTACCGTGTTTTGGGATAAAGATTTCTGCTAAAATTTATTTCCTAAGCTTAATATTTCCTGCCTATTTTGAGGTTGACAGATGCCTTAGTAGGCAAGTGGTCAAGAATGAATAATTCATATTGAAAGATTAGATAAATATTCTGTATTGGCTTTTGGATGCTTTGGAGCACATACATATGAGTTTCTCTCACTCCATGCTTTTTGTTTTAATATATTATTTCTCTGAATTTACTGCCGAGCAGGAAAATCAGGAGAACTAAAGTGAAATGGGATGAACACCAGAATGAAGATGGGCAAGAAGATGACAGAACACAAAGTGCTGGAGTAACTCAGCGGGTCAGGCAGCATCTCTGGAGAACATGGATAGGTGATGTTTCGGGTCTGGAGCCTTCTTCAGAAATGTCACCTATCCATATTATGCAGAAATGGCGCCTGACCCGCTGAGATACTCCAGCACTTCATGTCCTTTTGTGTAAATCCAGCATTTCAAATTCCTTGTTTCTACATGGGCAATAAGATGATAATGTTAACACAAAAACTGGGAAACCATGAGGTCAACTTTAAACTAATTGGCACCAAATGGCTTGGGAAGATTTCTTAATGCAGTCAGGTCAATGAAAGATCAAGGCAGCAGAATACATTATACTGCCTCTCAGCTCTGCAATCCAATACTATTTCAGGATCTGAAGATGGGTTCCAACCCGAAACGTCACCCATCCTTTTTCCCCATAAAATGCTGCCTGACCTACTGAGTTACTCCAGCACTTTGTGTCCATCTTCAGGATATTGTGCTCTCTATAATTGTGGACTATTTACTGTAATTGATCTTATTAAAAGTTTTGGATGCGTTTTAAAAAAAAAGTTAGATCAATCTTCTTTTTGGCTAAATGTCTCCTCCTTCCACGGTTTATACTTGGAATTGGCACTGGTGATATTTCAGTGCCATTTCTGACATGACTGTTCTTTGTGTCTGAATGCTGGACTCAGAAAACCCTTGGCAGATTGCACATCAAGAGCAGCATCAGACCTCTCCATTTCCACACTCTGCAAATATCCCCATGGCATGAAGGTCGGATTATCATTCCATGATTGAACTATCTCTGCATTGTAGCTACCTGCAGTTAAATGAATAATTTTGCAGCTCGCCTGTAACTTCATGCCACTGTAAATATGAATCCATGCCATGTCTATAATTAAAAGCAAGTCAACTAACTTGCCAACTATTTTCCCTCATTATCCCTGGCTGGGTGCTACATGTGGTTATGCAACAGCTTGGGTTGAGTGCAAATGGTGCAAGATAAAACACCTACACTTGATTAACAATGTTGGATTAAAGCCCGTTTGGCTATTTATACTCAGAAATTATGTTGGTCTAATCAAAATAAGCAATTTTAACTGCAATAATTTAATACAACTAATTGGTGAGTCACTAATGACTGCATAGTCCCTAAATTTGGGTTGAGTGTGTGTATAAAACACATCACAACAAGTCCTAAAGATAATAATTAAGGACCCATCTGCCAGTCAAGTTTTTTACCATTAACATCACTAACATGTACACGCCAGATGTAGGTTTGTTACATTGGTAGCACATTCACTTAATTTAGAAGGGAGCACATGACTAGGATTTAAATGCAGAAGTTAAGTTAAAGCCTCAGACAGCTCTGTTATGGATGAAATGCTAAACTACAGCACTACCTGCCAATTCAAGTGAGATAAATAATCCATTGTGCTATGTTGAAAAATTATCTTGATCAATAACCATATCTCAACCAATACAACCAGCTGGTCATCCAATCTTTTGCTGATTTTAAGATTTTTAAATAGATTTTTAAGATTTTAAAATAGCAAAATGATATTTTGATGTTTTGCTAATTGGTTTTCAATTTGACTACATTGACAATAACCTCACTTTAAACGAGATCCACAGATTGTAAAGTGTACTGGGGCACAAGAAAAGATAGCAATTATATAATATAAGAAGGAACTGCAGATGCTGGTTTAAATCAAAGGTGGACACAAAATGCTGGACTAACTCAGCGGGTGAGGCAGCATCTCTGGAGAGAAGGAATGGGTGACGTTTCAGGTCGAGAATCTTTTTCAGACTGATGTCAGGGGAGGGGGTGGGACAAAGATAGAATGTAGTTGGAGATAGTAAGACTAGTGGGAGATCTGGGAAGGGGATGGAGAGAGAAAGCAAAGGCTATCTGAAGTTAGAGAAGTCAATGTTCATACCACTGGGGTGTAAAGTACCCAAGCAAAATATGAGGCGCTGTTCCTCCAATTTGCGTTGAGCCTCACTCTGACAATGGAGGAGGCCCAGGAAAGAAATGTCAGATTGGGAATGGGAGGGGGAGTTGAAGTGCTGAGCCATCTGTAGATCGGATAGGTTAAGACGGAGTGAGCGAAGGTGTTCAGTGAAACGATTGCCGAGCCTGCGCTTGGTCTCGCCGATGTAGAGAGGTTGACACCGGGAACAGCGGATACAATAGATGAGATTGCAGGAGGTGCAAGTGAATCTCTGCCTCACCTGGAAAGACTGTTTTGGTCCTTGGATGGAGTCGAGGGGGAAGGTAAAGGGGCAGGTGTTGTATCTCCTTTGATTGCAAGGGAAAGTACCTGGGGAGGGGGTGGTTTGAGTGGGAAGGGACGAGTTGACCAGGGAATCCCCAGGAAACGTCGCCTATTCCTTCTCTCCTGAGATGCTGCCTCATCCGCTGAGTTACTCCAGCATTTTATGTCTACCTTGCAATTATATCGTTTAGTTTAGTGATCCAGCATGCAAACAGGCCCTTCGGTCCATCAAGTCCACATCGACCATCGATCACCTGCTCACATTAATTCTATGTTATACCACTTTCTCATCCACTCCTTACACACTAGAGGAAATTTACAGAGGGCAATTAATCCACACACCTACATATCTTTGGGATGTGGGAGGAAACCACCCAGAGGAAATCCACGTAGTCACAGGAAGAACGTGCAAATGCCACAAAGGTCAGGATCAAGCCTGGGTCTCTGACGCTGTGAGGCAGCAGCTCTACCAGCTGTGTCATTGTGCCTCCCCATAGTGCTTTCTACTTAGTAAAACATTCCAAGATATTCTACAAAAATATTACAAGCAATATTTGATTTGGGGTCTTAGGATGAGCTAAAGCTTAGTGAAGAAATAGAACAAAGAGCAAGGAACAAAGAAATTGAAGAGGTGAAATGGTTAGAGTGGAAATTATGAAGCTCAGGGCCAAAGCAGCTAAAGAATTGACTACCAAAGGTGTAGTGATTCCAAGCAGGAATTTAAAAGCAGTCAAAAGTGGGGGAGCAAAAACATCTTGGAGGGTTGCCGGGACATGTTGGAATACACAGAGAGAGAGAGAGAGAGAGAGAGAGAGGTAAGTTTGAGAATTTTTAAATTGAGGGATTGATCTGGGAACTGTTGAAAAAGACCTATAGTGAGAAACCAGTAGTACATTGTTCCTTAACTAAGCTGGCTTCTAATCACATTTATTACCCCAGTTGTTTATAAGCCACATAAAAAAATCAAGACAAAACTGTTCTGGTTTTTTTCAACGTAGAACCAAGAAAAAGGGAGAGTCATTTACTAAATTCATCTGTGTAAATAAAACACACAATGTTGTCAAATGGGCTAAATGTTCCTGATGTTACAGACAATGTGAAAGTACTAAGAATCCATTATGTACTATGACATCACTCCAGGTAAATACTGCTTATCACAAACAGGTTAAAACATTGCAAATACATATCAGTCACCAGCTGGAAGGATTACACATGAAGGTACACATCTGAGGCAGCTTTATACTCTGCAAATTTTCAAAATATTTTGTTCTTATTTCACATTTCCTGCATTCATGAGTTTTATTTTTCTCTTTTTTTCAATTTTATTTAGTTTAGGGATACAGCATGGAAACAGGCCCTTCAGCCCACCTAGTCCATGGCGGGCAACGATCACCAACGAGTTCCATATTATCCCACTTTCTCATCCATTCACTGCACATTAGGGGCAATTTACAGAGGCCAATTAACCTACAAACCTGCATGTCATTGGGATGTGGAGGGAATTCAGAGCACCTGGAGGAAACCCACATGGTCAGAGGGAGAGTGAGCAAACTCCACACAGACACCACCCAAGGTCAAGATTAAACCCGGGTCTCTGGCACTGTGGGGCAACAGCTCCACCAGCCTCGCTGTTGTGCCACCCTATAACTGTCTGATCCAGCAATCTTTTTTAACTTACATCGGGGCCTGTTTGAAACCTTGTGCTTTTAACAATATTACTCTCCTTTAAATCCTTTTCAGGAAATTGTTTTTGACAGTACTCTTTTGAAAGACTATCAGAAAGCCACTGGTGTGAAGATAAGATCAGTAAGCTGCTGACAAGCTCAATGCTGGCATTTAGTTCGAGGGTGTGTATACAAAAACAGGGATGTAATGTTGAGGCTCTATAAGGAGCTGGCAAGGTCGCATTTGGAATATTGTGAGCAATTTTGGGCACCATATCTGAGGAAGGGTGTGCTGGCTCTGGAGTGGGTCCAGAGGAGATTTAACAGAATGATCCCAGGAATAAGTAGGTTAGCCTATGATGAGCATTGTTGGCATTGGACCTATACTTGCTGGAGTTTAGAAGAATGAGGGGGGACCTCATTGAAACATACAGAGTAGTGAAAGGCTTGGATGGAGTGGATGTGGAGAGGATGTTTCCACTAGTGGGAGTCTAGGACTAGAGGTCATAGTCCCAGAATTAAAGGACATTCTTTTAGAATGGTGATGAAGATAATTTTATTTAGTCAGATGGTGGTGAATCTGTAGAATTCTTTGTCACGGAAGGCTGTGGAGGCCAAGTCAGTGGATATTTTTAAGGCAGAGATAGATAAATTCTTGATTAGAACAGGTGTCAGAGGTTATGGGGAGAAGGCAGGAGAGTGGGGTTAGGAGAGATAGATCAGCCATGATTGAATGGTGGTAGACTTGATGGGCCGAATGGCCTAATTCTACTCCTATTCTTATGACATGTACAATAAGAACGGTGTAGTGAATTGAACTGTCAGATTTCTGATTTAAGATGGAACAGGATCATCAGTAAACAGAAGGTCAGGAAGTTAATTAGCTCCAGCATTCCAACTTGGCAACATGGCTACAGTCAAGCATAAAATGTACAACACATGTTTATATTTATTTTGGGTAAACATTTTCTCATCAACTGGTAGAATCATGAGATTGTTTTAAAGTTGCATCAATGAATCTTGCAACATTTGAGTGTGTGCCATCTACAAAGCTATAATGAATGACGACGTGCAGATATAGGAAAATCTTTACTCTAACAATGATTGTACCAAGGGAGCAAGATTAAAACTCCTGGAATGCACCTAGATGCCTTAATTCAGAATAAACTGAGAATAATGTACGGAAATGTGGCACAGAAACTAAGATCCACTTAAGAGCAAATAACTGGAACGAGATCTTGTCTGTTGAAATCATGGTTTAATACTATTGAGTATTATCACAGCCGGACAGATCGCAATGCATGATGAGGACGGCAGGATTTTAAGAGGCAGCTCTGCACTAGTTTGTGAAGAGCAATTGAAGCTGGAAAATATATACAGAGTCAGCCACATTCCACATGGGAAAAATTTGCGATTTCTAATGTTAAATCTAATAGATCGGAAATCTCAGCACTGTTGGCGTGTTGGTTTGAGTTTAGTTTAATTTTGAAATACAGCATGGGAACAGGCCCTTCGGCCCACCAAGTCCACACCGACCATCAATCATCCGTTCACACTAGTTGTATGTTATCCCACTTTCGCATCCACTCCCTACACACGAGGGCCAATTAACTTACAAACCCGCACTTCCTTGGTTCATGAGAGGAAACCGGATTACTCGAATGAAACCCACGCAATCACAGGGAGAATGTGCAAATTCTGAAGAGACAGCACCCAAGGTTAGGACCGAATCTAGGTCTCCGGCACTGTGCCATGCAAGTTGCTGAGTATTTTCTATTTATACTTAAGCAAAAAATGCATTCTTGAAAACAAATATTTGGAATGCATGGGTACTTGTTCTCTGTACTTTATAAGAGAAATATTTCCCAATAAGAATGGCTACCTGGTTTCCTACTGTGACCTCAATTCACAAGTGTTTTGACTATATGTACTCTGATATCTCAAGGTTATTGGAAGTGTTTTATAATTGCAAGTTATTTCGTTTCCATATATTCTAATGTGATGTTGAGTCGTGCACTCCTTATAAAATATTGGCTCAATAAATGTAATTGTTCTCAATCCTTTTCTGATATCAAACCAAAATTACAAAAAGCAATTAGAAATTAAATAGCTCATCTTCACTAAGTCTTCATCTTCCCACAATAACCATACTGCTCTTGAATAGGATACTATCGTGCAGGAAGAAGATTTTGCAAATCACCGCTTTAAGCTTCGATTCAAAGACAAGATGTAAAGACATGTAGCTGCAATACTTGAGACAGAAACTTCAAAATTGCCTTCATTTCATTCTCAGACACAAGGAGCTGGAGTAACTTAGTGGGTCAGACAGCATCTCTGGAGAACATGGAAAGATGATGCTTTGAGTCAGAACCCTTCCTCAGACTGTCGATCATCCATCTCATTCTTCAGTCTGAAGAAAGGTCCTGGCTCAAAACATCACCTATACCTCCTTCCAGAGATGCTGTCTGACCGATTGAGTTACTCCAGCACTTTGTGTCTATTTTTATAAACGAGTACCTGCAGTTCCTTGCTTCTTCATTTCATTTTTGTTGGTTTATGCGTCGAGTACTGTTGGTACTTCACAGAAGCAGCTAAATTTCTAATATGTGGCTAGATTGTTCCTGATGGCAGGCCACTGGAAACAGGGAGAAAGGCCTGATGCCCTTCTCATGTGTTAGAACAGCAACTACACTCCAAGGAAAGAGCATCACTAGGACATCCAGAGGATGCTTGTTGAGTTTTTCTGTTTGAAACATTTTGTTTTTCCCGTTGCTCAACAAATCTACAAGCACAAACAATTTCCGGCAACAGTCATGATTAATGGGCCTAACCCTGCCTAGGATTTAGCCTGAACTGTGAAGAGTGCACTTGCCAAAAGAGCAGCACAGTGGCACACCCGGGCGAGTTGCTGCCTTAGAGTGTCAGAGACCTAGGTTCAATTCTGACCTTCGGGTACCATCCGTATGGAGTTTGCACATTCTCCCTGTAACCACGTGGGCTGCATCCGGGTGATCTAGATCAAATTCCACAAACGTGCGCATTTGTAGGTTAATCACCCCCTGTAATTTGCCCCTCATGTGCAGGGGGTGTTTGCAAAAGTGGGATAACATATAGTAGAACTGGCGTGAATGGGTGATTGATGGTCGCCGTGGACTCGGTGAGTCAATGGACCCGCTTCCGTGCTGTATCTTTCAATCAACCAAAGCTACAGAGAGATTTATGACTATATTGTATATATTAAAAAAATTAAACAACAAAGGGAGTAAAGTATTCAGATCAATCACATGATACGACAGCTTAGCACTGCTAATGATCTGCAGCAGGATCTGACTGTAGTGTGAGGTATTAATATGCGGTGTGAATAGATGCTAACTTAGTTGTTATCTTACATTTTCAATGATGTGTGGTACCAGCTTACCTCTGTCGTGTGATGAGATTGATGTAATGTCTGAGAGCAGAGTAGTACTTCGCCAGTTCCTCGGGAGGTGCATCGTCTCCTGGGTTCTCTGGTTTCGGAGGGTAGGCATCCACCAAGGTCCCTAGGCACACCAGCACACACACTGCAAGGACAAACAGGGTGGTCCAAGGTTTCTGCACAGCTACCATCTGTTGCATAGAGAAAAAGAAAAACTGATATCAGTGCAGTGCACCAAGATTAGACTCTGGAAAATCAGCAAAAACCCTTCCCTAAAGTTGTACAGTAGACCTAAATTATCCAGAATTATAGACATACAGCACAGAAACAGGCCCTTTGGCCCAACTTGTCCATGTCGGCCAATGTAGCTCACATATGCTAGTCTCAGCTGCCTGTATTTTGGCATATCTCTCTAAACCTTTCCTATCCATGTACTTGTCCATATGCCTTCAAAATATTGTTACATTGCCTGCCTCAGCTAGCTCCTATGGCAAATCATTCCATATACCCACCACCCTCTTTGTGAAAGTTGCCCCTCATTCCTACTGAACCTTTCCCCTCCAACCCAAGTCCTCTCGTTCTTGATTCCCCTACTCTGGGTATAAGACTCTGTGCATTCACAATATCTATTCGACATTAGAATAGAAGAGAGACACATGGAACCTCGAGCTAAACACAAAGTACTGGAGTAACTGAATGTGTCCGGCAGCATCTGTGGCGGGGATATTTCAGGTCAGGACTCTTCTTCACACTGAGATTATCTAGAAGCTTGTTTTAGTTTTTAAATTCTTAACATTATCTTATTTTGACCTTGGAACACTTTCAAAGTCCTTTTACACATTTAGAAGTAGTGTTTTAACAACGAGTACTGATTAAAGAGAGGGATTCTCAAAAACAGAAAGGAGCTCAACTGCCTTAATTGAAATTCACGAGTTTCATTAAACTTTGCATTGAGTGGTGGGATGAACATTGATGTTCTCAACCTGAGCTGGACACAAAGTGCTGCAGTAACTCAGCATTACAGGCAGCATCTCTGGAGAAAAAGGATGAGTGATGTTTCGGGTCGGGTCCCTACTTCAGACTGAAGAACTTTGGGTCTATCTTTGGTTTTAAGCCTGAAGAAGGGTCTCGACCTAAAACGTCACCCATCCTTTTTCTCCAGAAATGCTGACCCGCTGCGTTACTCCATCACTTTGTATCTCTCTTTGGTGTAAAGCGGCATCTGCAGTCCTTTGTTTCAAAACATTTTCAACCTGGTTGGGAGAAGGGTCAAGTGACAGATATTGAAGAGGAAGTACCTGGAACGACTGGATGCGCGTGAGGTTTGGGTGAGGACGCACAAACTAGAACACTCTTGTCTATGAGAGAGGATCACAAGAACTTAACCTGGAATTAATACTAAATTCACCTATTCTGGTTTCAAATAAAAATATTGTCAAGCAAATATAACTAGGCAGAAAAAAAGCCTTATTGCATGGTTTCAATTTTCTAAATAACTTTAAAATATTAATGTATTATAGGGCTCAAGTTGTTCAGTCAAAAAATATGTTTTTAGGTATGCTGGACAAACAGACACAATATTTGAAATTGGATATTACAAACACATGAATGGAATTCAGATAATCCCGAATTAAACTGCAAACATGTGATATCAGCACAAAAATAAAACAAAATAAAACAATGGTAAAATTAAGGAGGAAATACAATGGGAGAGGAAGAAGGTAAAACGCCAAACTGTTTTCTACATTAATTGCATAATAAATTTAATCACATAACATTACTTATGATATACCTTCACTACTATGTTACACATCTTATGCCAAATGTGGAAGAGAAATGGAAAAGAAAACATTTCTTTATTCAGCTTCCAGACATAAAAATATGTAAGGAAAATAGAGGAGATTTCTTATTCAAGCTCAATTAAATAAAATAACCTCTGGGAGAGCAAATGATGGACGGAAATGTTTTGAAGATTTTGAATAAATAATCTGAGTATATCATAATACATATATCATAACATTAATGATTAAAGACATTGAATTCTACATTCTTAATAAATGGATCATTTTAATAGAGATTCTGAATTCTTGCTGATTTGCACAAATACAGCAGATTTCTCATGAATTGTAGCTCTGTTACACCCATGTTCATTCCCTTACACTCTCTCCATTCCATACACCCTTTGTCGCTCACCGTGACATAAAAACAGTGAACGTAACTGAGAAAAGTTACCATGAGTTACCAATAAAAAGTGGCGTAGCTGGTAGAGCTGCTGCCCCTCAGTGCCAGAGACCCGGGTTCAATCCACACCTCAGGTGTTGTGCCTGTGTGGATTTTGCACGGTCTCCCTGGGCCGACATGGGTTTCCTCCGGGTGCTCCGGTTTCCTCACATATCCCAAAGAAACGAGAGTTGGTAGATTAATTGGCCTCTCTACATTGTCCCTGTGTGTAGGGAGTGGATGCGCAAATGGGATAACATTGTGTGACTAGTGTGAGCAGGTGATTAATGTTTGGCATGGACTTGGTGGGCTGAAGGGCCTCCTGTGTCCATGCTGTATCTTTTAAATTATATATATTTTTAAGTTCCCCATATTTCTTCCTCTATTGCTGCTAAAGGTGTTTAATAATGAGTTATTTCCCCCGCACTTATAACCATGCAATGTCCAACACTAACCAATGCAGTGGCATTTAGGTAGATGAAGAGTAATTCCAAAAATACAGATTCCTGCTCCCACTCGCTTGTGAATCAGACACAGAAATGATATTAATTATCTGCAAATCTAATTCAGCTCAGCAGAGTTTTCTTTGTACCATTAAAGTTATGCCAGAGCAAGGCAAACACACAACAGTGCAAACTGCAGGACGTTAAAATGATTTTCCATTAAAAGAGAGATGTGTGTGATTTTATGTACAACAGCCCATGATCAATCAATGGACGCTAAGCATGAATAAAGCAGTTTTGTTTCCCCTCAAAACACAAAAATGCTAAGCTTCTAGGATGAAAGCAGCCGAAGATATTTATTAAACAGCTTGTGTATCCTTTAGACAAATCAATGCCTTCTCCTCCGCACCCACATCCCACACCTCAGAGAACACAGAGATGGATAACATACACCTATTGGAATGATAGGGACTATATATTAACTTAGAGCTAGCAAACTAGCACGGAGTAGTACTACAGAGACAGAAAGTTGTGTTCCCTGAAGTTTGCCTGCGCCGGTTGTTGCTGTCACCGCTAGATAATTTTACACGTTCATTTTGAGAGATTAGAACATTTCAACTGGGGGTGGGGTGTCGATGGGGGTGGGGGAGGAAAACAGTATAAAGTAACTCGGGCATTGGAAGCAATGCACTTGGATAAAGAAGACATGTACTCACGTTCTCTATTGTCTGAGAGTCTTGCCGACGATCAAAGAAAATCTCCTTGTACCTGTCCTGACTGATTCGCTCAGCCGTCCCCAGCTTGCATCTGATGCCGCTCAACATCCCGGGTCCCTTTTATATGAGCGGACTCTAAGACCACGAGGGAGGCGCTTCATTGTCATCACCTCCTTTGACTTACTTTGCATTAATGAATTATAGGAAAATCGATATCCACTCAACCGTCCTTGTTACCCCACACGGAGATAACCTAACCTCCGTTTTTTTTTAAATAATCCTATAAAGCAAACGCTTTCGACCAGAGTAAAAAGTTGTCAAGGCAGAACTAACGGACACGTAGCAGACTGACATTTAAGAATCATTTCCCAGCTACCTTAATGCCCACTTGGTCATTTCCATCGATGCATGCAATAGTTATATATATAAGTGGTCACTACAAAACTATTCTAATGCCAGCTTTTAAATATATATATATATTTCTTCTGGGAAATAGACACGTTGTTTTAACGAGTTAGTAGACAGAAAGGATGTTTAAATAATGTATTACAGTCATTGCAGTAATATTTAGTCAGTTAATCTTTTAATTTAAAAATGATTCGAGCAGAATTTAAAATACTTGAGGTTTTTTTTTACTGAGAGTATCCCTAAAACATTTTGAAATCATGACATCGATTGATCTACTTTTAGTACCAACTCAAATAACACAAATCCCCTTGAATGTGGATCTGAATAAATAAAACTTAAATGATAGATGTAATCCCGCCCCCATTTCTTGCATATTAGACGAATCAACTTCTGATTCACTTGTATAATCTAAAAGCGAGAGTTTACATGTCTGATAACACGGGGAAAGGGTGGCGGTGAACTAAATCCAAGTGAAGCAGTAGTGTGCAAGTCCACAAACACCGATGGTCGAAACTAAACCCAGGGTCTCGACCCGAAATGTCAACTATTCCCTTTCTCCAGAGATTCTGTCGGACCCGCTGTGTTAACCCAGCTTTTTGTGTCTATCTTCAGTTTAAACTAGCATCTGCAGTTCCTTCCAACGCTGAGCGTTGTTCGTGTGTAGTATGAACGATGCCATAAAATAAATTGAAGTCTCTTTCAAAGTTGCATCAGACCTGGCGCAACCGTAGGATTGGAAGCATAAATCTAGGCCATTATCAAAACACTTTAAAAATAGCTATATTTAACATGGATTCGCCATGTCGGTGATGCCGGACTGTCACAGATACAGCCCAGAGAAACATTCACTCTCCCATCCCTCAGTTAAGGAATTAATAACTGTGATTCACTGTAAACCCCACCTGATGAATTGTTATCAACAAATCTTTTTTTTTTTCACGCAGAGTGGTGAGTAGCTGGAACACGCTGTCGAGAGAGCAGTTAATGCAGTTTCGCTGACTGCTTGTAAGAAGTGTGTACACGTCTGTGGATCAAATGCTGGAAATGGACACAGAATGCTGGGGTAACTGGAGAAGAAGGGTCTCGACCCGAAACGTCACCATTTCCTTCTCTCCAGAGATGCCTCCTGTCCCGCTGAGTGACTCCAGCATTTCTGTGTCTATCTTCGGTGTAAACCAGCATCTGCAGTTCATTCCTACACATTTCAACCAATTGCTAGAGACAGGGGCTGATATCTGTGGTCCTCTACTGTTCAGCGTGGACATGGGGGACCGAACGGCTGGGTCCTCATTGCACGATTCCCCAACTCTACACATCAAACGCTTCAGCCCCCTCCCTCCCCCCAATTTTTTGTGTTAAATATACTTTCTACATCTGAGCAAAACACAAAGTGCTGGAGGAACTGGTGGGTCAGACAGGCGACGTTTCGAGTCGGGACTCTTCAGACGGGTGAGGGGTCCCGACCCGAAACGCCGCCTGTCCATTCCCTCCACAGATGCTGTCTAACCCACTGAGTTCCTCCAGCACTTTGTGTTTTGCTCAGGATTCCAGTATCTGCAATTCATTGTGCAGCTACATTTCATGATTCCACCTCAACAAAGGTCACACAATCGCTCGAATACTAATCGTAGCAGTGCACATAACTTCATCCGATTATTTCTAAATATTTCAGTTCCTTTGTGGCGTTTTTACTAAACGATATTCAGCAGTGCTACACTTGACAGAACATGACTGATTACTTGAACAGCAACTTTCATCGTGCGCTGGTAGTTTGTTGAAATATTTCACAATTTTGTCAATATCTGCTTAGCCAAGGAGAAAAAAAGCGAACCGCACTGAAATATATGTGCAATTTGGAAATTTTCCCCACCATTAATCTACGGAGTGTAGAAAAGACAACTTTGGTATTTTGAGATGGATTAGGAAGGTAGCCTCGAGAGACTGCAGATGCTGGAATATTGGGCAAATCACAAAGTGCTGGAGGAATTCGGCGGGTCAGGCAGCATCTGGGGAGGGAATGGACAGGCGACGCTTTGGGTCGGGACTCTTCAAGAGTCAAGAGTGTTTTATTGGCATATGTTCCAAACAGAACAATGAAATTCTTACTCACAGCAGCACAACAGAATATGTAAACATAGTACTCTGTAAACCAGTTCAGTGTGTGTATAAAGAAGATAGACACAAAATGCTGGAGTAACTCCGCGGGTGAGGCAGCATCTCTGGAGAGAAGGAATAGGTGATGTTTCGGGTCGAGACTTTCTTCAGACCATATATACACACACACACATATACGTGAGAGAGAGTCATATAGCGTGGAAAAAAAGGTCCTTCGGCTCAACTACATACACACACGTAAAACAAACAAAGAAACAATAATAGTGCAAAAAGACAAAACCAATGACAGACTCTTGAGGGGAAAGGATTTGTCGTCGTTTTGGGTCAAAGCTCTGCATCAGAGTTTCCGCCAGCATTTTGCTTTCTGCTCTGCGTTGGAAAGAAAGCCAGGCGGACAGACAGACGTTGAACTGGTGCTGAGGGTTAACTACAGAGGAGAATCGTTGTTTAGGCTCAGGTCTGACAGACCTTCCTGCAATCTTGCTCTCGGGGAGTTTCCACAGCTCGAACCTTGTTAATCATTTCTCATTCGCCTTTGTTATTTACCCTGAGAACGTATAGGTGTCGCAATAAGCTACCGCTCTGACTTCGGCAGCCCGGCCTAACTTCAAAACATCTCGGGGTGGAAAACTATTGCCAGTGTTATTGTCCCGGATTTTCTTTCACAATTGGATCAATGATCTTATAGTCTTCCATGGATATTTAAGAACTTCTTAAGAATAAATTGATTTTACGGAGGTGTCTCCTCGACATTCAGATTACAGATGAAGATAGAAACAAAATGCTGGAGTAACTCATCGGGACAGGCAGCATCTCTGGATAGAAGGAACAGGTGACGTTTCGGATCGAGACACTTCTTCAGAATGACTGAGTTTGAAGAAGGGTCTCGACCCGAAACGTCACGTATTCCTTCTATCCAGAAATGTTGCCTGTCCCACTGAGTTACTCCAGCATTTTGTGTCTATCTTCGGTTTAAACCAGCATCTGTAGTTCCTAGCTACACGTTCAGTTTACAGATATCGAGATACTTGTTCCTTAAGATAACTGACCATGATTTGGTGTGTGGGGTCTTTCGGGATAAATATGACCACTTCGTTGAATTAAAAGGCTGCTGTGATTCTTTGTTGCATACTGTTAGTGTGCTTGATACAGATCTAGTCCTCCATTTAGTTCCCAATCTGTGCTGCTTCAATTAGAAACTTGCTGAAAAAAGACTCCCCGTGTATATATACACATGATCTATATATTTGTGTATTTGTGAGGATGTGTATATATATACACACACTGAACTTTTGTTTTCTTTCTAATTTACAGTGTACTATGTTTACATACTCTGTTGTGCTGCTGCAAGTAAGAATTTCATTATTCTATCTGGAACATATGATAATAAAACACTCTTGACTCTTGACGACTTATGAACTTAATAATAATAATAATAAATTTTATTTAATGGGCGCCTTTCAGACATCTCTAGGACACCTTACATAGTAATCGGAATAACATATAATCGGAATATAACAAGTAATAAAGACATCACAGAGACACAAATTAAAAACAGAATTCAATCCAAAAACAGAAAATCAAAAACACAGTGTGAAGAGAGAGCAGCGGCAGCCAAAGCGCGCCAGCGTCCACTCTCTCTTCACGGCAGCCATCTTGGACACAGACCTACATGACTACAATTAGACAAAAAAATCATCCCCCCACAGTGGGTAGCACTGTGGGGGAAGGCACAATGTCCAGTCCCCACCCCATGTTCACCCCAAAGTCAGGCCTATTGAGGCCACCGCAATTGCCTCTACGGAGGCCCGATGTCCCTGGCCGTTCTCACCGGGTGGTCTTGCCCCGGCGTCGGGAGAGTCTTTTCGGTGGCTGGGCCACCTGGAACGGCCGCTTCCTGGTTGGAGCCCGCGGCTGCCGAAGCCAACAAGGCCGCGCCGGTTTGGAGCTCCCAGGCTCCCGATGAAAAAGTCGGCGCCGCCTCTCCGCACTGCCGCCTCTCCGCACCGTAGACCCGCAGCCCGGAGATGTTGCTCTCGGCGGTCCAGCGCGTCGCTCCAGCGCGGCGACCCAGGCAAGGCATCGCCCGCTTATGAGCATATGGAAATGTTAGAGAAGAACTTTTAATGTTAGAGAAGAACTTATGAGCATATGGAAATGTTAGAGAAGAACAGGAATAGGAAATCAATGGCAAGATTTAAAACATTGAGTTACCCGTAATATCAAAACACCATTTGACTGCCAACTGGCCCATGGCATCAAGAACCAATAGACAATAGACAATAGACAATAGGTGCAGGAGTAGGCCATTCGGCCCTTCGAGCCATTCAATGTGATCATGGCTTATCATCCCCAATCAGTACTCCGTTCCTGCCTTCTCCCCATATCCCATGACTCCGCTATTTTTAAGAGCCCTATCTAGCTCTCCCTTGAAAGCATCCAGAGAACCTGCCTCCACCGCCCTCTGAGGCAGAGAATTCCACACTCACCACTCTCTGTGAGAAAAAGGGTTTCCTCGTCTCCGTTCTAAATGGCTTACTCCTTATTCTTAAACTGTGACGCCTGGTTCTGGACTCCCCCAACATCGGGAACATCCGAGCCTTCCACTGGCTGGAATCACAACTGAATGAAGGAACATGGTTGTGTTAGTTGGAAATCAATGGATCCCAGCTCCAGGGCATTGGTGCTAGAATTCCTCACAGCTGCCTCACATTGCTAGCCATCTTTAGGGGCTCATCATGACAATTCTTCCTTCATAAAGTTGGAAGTGGGGATGTTTGCCAATGATTACACAATGATCAGTCCCATCACATCTCTTCACTAATGATCCAGTGCATGCCAACATGTAGCGTCATCTAGATATCATCAAGACAGAGATTGATGTAGGAAATAACGTGACTAGAAACTTAAGCAGGCCAACCACATAAGGTGGCGGGTACATGGAATGAGCTGCCATAGAAGATAGTCAAAGCAGTTATTATAACAACATTAAAAAAAAACACTTTGGACAGGAACATGGATATGAAAGGTTTAGAGGGACCTGGGCCAAACACAGGCAAATGGGACTAATTAGATCGGGCATTTTGGTCGGCATGGACAAATTGGGCTGAAAGTCCCGTTTCCCTGCTGTGTGACTCTATAATACAAATAGAAGAACAGGGCACAGGCTGTGTGCCCAAAGGCAAATGAATGATTGATCCATTGCTAGCCCAAGCCTTTCACATTATTTACAGGAAAGTCACAAGCATAATGAAATACTCTCTAAATCTTTGAGGATAAAGGATCCAATTTGATTGCCACCTCTTCTAGTGTCATAAACGCATTCTATCCACCACCGCTACATAGTGTGGCACTGTGTGATTTCTATAAAATGTCTTGGACTCTGAAAACATACGCAGACCTCTGCTCCCTACTGCTACTAAGGACAAGGGCAGCAGGTGCATGGGAACACCTCCATCTACGTGTGCCCCATCAACATGCACAACGCCCCGACTTGGAGAAGAATGAAGGAACATGGTTGCGTTTGTCGGAGATTTGTATTTTTTTATTGGCTGGGTCTAAAATCCTGCCATGCCCTGCTTTGGAATCCTGCCATGCCCTATCGTCATTGGAAAGGATATACACGAGTCACTGCTTCAAAAAGGCAGCCAGCATCATCAGAGACCCACATCACCCTGAGCATACTCCTATTTCACTCCTGCCATCTGGAAGAAGGTATAGGAGTCTGAAAACTATAACGTCCAGGTTCAGGGGCAGCTTCTTGTTACAGCCATTAGGCTATTAAACACTACAACCACCAAATAGGATCCAAACTACATAGACTTGGGAACATTACTTTGTACTACTATTGTCTATTTATTTGTCCATTTTGGTTATATATACTGAGCTTTTTTGTTGTTTATTATGGTTTTACTGAGTAATATGTGTACATATCTGTTGTGCTGCTGTATGTTAGAATTTCATTGTTCCGTTTTGGGACATATGACAATAAAACACTCTTGACTCTCTCTCTCTCTCGAAAATGATCACCAGAACCTCCTCAAGGACATTTAGATATATAAATTAATACTAACCTTGCCATCAATGCTCAATACTTCAGGCATTTATTGATTACAAATTGACTGTTTTTTGCCATAGTGTGGTCTGTGGAAACTTAAAAATATAAAATTATGAGAGGCATGGATAGGGTGGACAGTCAGAATGTTTTCCCCAGGGCTGAAATGTCAAAGACTGAGGAGCGTAGCTTTAAGGTGAGGGGGGCAACGTTTAAAAGAGATATGCAGGGCAAGTCTGTTTTTTTTACACAGAGAGTGGTGAGTGCCTGGAACCTGCTGCCAGGGATGGTGGTGGAGGCAGATGGCAAATAATGCCATTTAGGAGGCTTTTAGCTAAGCACACGGATATAGAGGGAACGAAGGGATATGGATCATTTACAGGCAGATTAAATTAGGCGAACATAGCATAATGTTCAGCACAAGCAGTGTGGGCTCAAGACACTGTTCCTGTGCTGTATTGTTCATGGTTCTGGTGCAGAGATATTTTAAAACATGGTTAGCAATTCTGCATCCCCACAGATAATGTAAACGATAATTACTTTTAGAAACATATCTTCCACCACTTTCTTTCCGCTCATTGGTGTTGCTAGGATGAAATGACCTAACTTTCAGGTGTCAAGTCCAAGGTTTGATCAAGCACCCAATCAAAGGCGCTGGTCCATTAGCAGAGTGAACACCCACACAGGCAATGGAGGGAGCCACTTAGTATCTGCTTCCCACCCACTAGGTAAACATCTTTCCAATCATTTGTCAATGAGGTCGCCTTATCCTTGTGGTATTAACTTTCCTTTTAAAGATAGTAGTGGTGCTGAGCAAACAGCAATTTAGTTACTGTTTGCATTTTTGAGATGGAAAGTTTAAAGTGGAAAATAGTCAGTCACTTCACTAGAGTCTTATATGTAATAGATCAAAAAATAAATCAAAGAAAAGTTTCCTATCTTCTATAACACGGACTACGTTTACTTACCAAGGTTGTCCCAAACCTGTCACCTCCACCACAAGTGGAGCAAGGGCAGCAGGTACAATAGAACACCATCAGTCTGTCTGATCAATCTGAAGAAGGGTCTCGACCCGAAACGTCACCCATTCCTTCTCTCCAGAGATGCTGCCTGTCCTGCTGAGTTACTCCAGCATTTGGTGTCTACCTTCGATTTAAACCAGCATCTGCAGTCCTTTCCTACACATAGAACACCACCACCCGCAGGTTGCTCTTTCACTGGGATTCCTCAGTGTTACTTCAGGCAATCCACCTCTCCAGGTGGCTCAGAGACAGAGGGCAGCTCATTGGTGCAGATGATAGAGCTGCTGCCTCACAGCTCCAGACACTTAGTATCGATCCTGACCTCGGGTGTGGAGTTTGCACGTTCTCCCTGTGACCACGTGAGTTTCCTCCTGATGCTCTAATCCCAAAGATGTGCGGGTTTGTAGGGTATAGAAACAAGGATGTGCAGATGCTGATTTACCAAGAAAAGAAACAAAATGCTGGAGTAACTCAGCAGATCAGGCAGTATCCCTGGAGAACATCGATAGGTGATGTTTCGGGTCGGGACCCGTCTTCAGACTGAGGTTTGTAGGCTAATTGGACAGTAAATTTCCCCTGGTGTGTGGGAAGTGGATGAGAGACTGGGATTATATAGAACTAGTATGAACAGGTGATCGATAATCGGCATGGACTCTGTGGGCCGAAAGGCCAGTTTCCACGTATCTCTAAAACTTAAATACTAAATCATTCCCCAATGTGTTTTGGAGTAGGATCAGCCTCAATGTATTTGACTGGCAATTCTCTACCTGAAAACTTGCAGGAAAAAATAAGATTTATTTTTACTTCTGGGTAAAAATGAGATATAAAAAAAATTATTAGTGATTTTTATTTCTGAAAATATTGACAGACATGTTAATAGTTTGTAATTGTTTCTGATTGTTAGAAACAATTAAAAATGATAAAAAGTTTTGACAGAAGCCACTGGTCAGCTCTCATCTTTAGCCGTTCGCTAGATCTCCAACACTAACATGATCCTACATACTGGAGGCAGTTTACAATGTTACCAAGCCAATTAACCTTCAAACCTGTTTGTCTTTGGAGTGTGGAAGGCAACGGAAGATTCTGGAGAAAACCCACGCAGGTCACGGGGAGAACGTACAAATTCCGTACAGACAAGCGCCCGTGGTCAGGACCAAACCCGGGTCTCTGGCGCTATAAGACAGCAACTCTACTGCTGTGCCAACGTGCCACCCTAGGTAAGGTGGACTGCTCTATTCTAGATAAGTATGTGCAGTCAGGGTCTATTAAATCCAAATGTGTGGGAAGGAACTGCAGATGCTGGTTTATACCGAAGATGGACACAAGGTTCTGGATCAACTCAGCAGGTCAGGCAGCATCTCTGGAGAAAATAAACTGGTGATGTTTCGGGTTGGTGCCCTTCTTCAGACTGAAAGTAGGTGGAGGGGGGAACTGGTTGTAGGAAAAAGCCAGTCTGTTCTTTTCCGGCTTTCCCTATCTCCAGTTCTCCACTTCCCCCTCCCCCCCACCCCCTCCTCCTAAACCTGTCCTATCCATGTACCTGTCTAAATGTTTCTGAAACGTTGCCAAGACCTGATGTCACTTCATAATCCAATATTATTATTCATCATATAATACAAGGAAATTAAGGTATGAGGAACTGATTGCATGTGAGGTTAATCACTTTAGGTGTGAGCTTCCATTAGGTGTGATCTTCAGTTCAGTTCAGTTCAGTTTAGTTCAGGGATACAGCGTGGTTACAGGCCCTTCGGCCCATAGATTCTGCGCCGACCAACGATCCCCGCATATTAACACTTATCCTGCACACACGAGGGACAATTTACATTTATACCAAGCCAATTAACCTACAAGCCTGCACGTCTTTGGAGTGTGGGAGGAAGTTGAAGATCTTGGAGAAAACCCACGCGTGTCTAGTTTGGAGCACCTTAGGTTATATCTCTGCTCCCCAGTGACTCTGCAGTAACAGGAATAGTGTGATAAACTATCAAAACAAGTACTCAATCCAAAAGGAGAACAGCAATAATTTAAAGCATTAATGGCCACAGCAAGGTTGCAGTGATACCTGTCAAGCATACATTTCTTGTTGTCCATACGCATATATGGTGACTAATCTCGACAGTTTATTCTTGTCGCTGTTTCCCTTGGTTCCTCTGCCGCTTGCGAAAGCTCAGAGCAAAAACTAACAAACTCAGAAACACAGGAAACAAAGATATTACAGCTGACTGCAATGTCTGATGCTGATTTGAACACACTGTAGATGACACTGTGCTCAGGTGTCATTTTACCCAAGGAAATCCAAGTGGTGCTAAAAATGTGGCGATTCTCACACAAGCGCAAATAAACACTGATTCTGTCAGCCTTTATCTCCGTCACAGTTACCAGCAATCAGAAATGTATTTTTATCCATCCATACGAGCTTTGTAGCAGAGTAAAAACATCCTGACCAATGATACCTGCAGAAGAACTAATCGTAGAATATAGAACAGCAGCACAACGCAGGAACAGACCTGCCTGATGCTGTCTGTCCCACTGAGTTACTCCAGCATTGTGTGTTTATCTTCGGTGTAAACCAGCATCTGCAGTTCCTTCCTACACAGGAACAGGACCTTCAGCCCACTATGTCTGTCGAACATGATGCCAAGTTAAACTAATCTCTGCTTTCACATGATCCACGATCCTCCAATGCCTGCATATACATGTGTCTATGCAAAAGCCTCTGAAACACCACTATTATATCTACCCCCACTAGCATTCCTGACACCCACCTGTGTTCCACAATCTTGCTCCGCACAAATCCGTTACACTTTGCGCCTCTCACTTTCATGCTATGCCTTCTAGTCTTTGACATTTGCATCCTGGGAATAAGGTTTTGAATGGTTTATGCTAACTATGCCTCACTCATAATCTCATACACTTCTATCAGGTCTCCCCTCATCCTCCAACCCTCTAGAGAAAACAATCCATGTTTGTCCAACCTCGTCTTATAGGTAATACCCTCTAATTGAGGCAGCATTCTGACAAACAAGACACAAAGTGCTGGTGTAACTCAGCATCTCTGGAGGACATTGATAGGCAATGTTTTGGGTAGGGACACCTCTTCAGACCTGTACCTAGTGCTGGAGTGCAGCTACTCCAGCACTTTGAGTCATGTTTTGGAAACCAGCATCTCCAGTTCCTTGTACCCAGCAGTCAGATGAATCTCATCTGTGCCTTCTCCAAAGCCTCCACATCCTACATGTAATGGGGCAACCAGACCAGCACACAACACTCCAAGTGCAGCTTAACCAAAGTACTATAATGCTGCAAGATGACTTCCTGACTCTTATACCCAATGCCCGGACCGATGAAGGCAAGCCTTCTTTACTACTCTGTCTACTTGACACACCTACAATCAAAACCCCCCACACATTGACACTATACCCTGAGGAGTCCCTTCCACTGGGAGTGAAAGAGACATGGCCAGTCTGGCTCTGCCTCAATTGCCCCCACAACACCGGTCGGACGATGCAAAGGCCACATGCAGAAGTGGGGGTACAACAACGATGGACCAACCATATGTGACTGTGGGGAGGCAACCCAAACTATGTAGCACTTACTTACCTGCCCCCTCCTCCCAGAGTCCTGCAAACCAGAAGATCTCAAGGTCTTCAACCCATGTGCCAGAGCCTGCGTTATGCAGTGACACAGCAAGAAGAAGAAGAAGCTTGAGGCCTTGGATTAGGGGCAGATACACAGCAGACAATGTCATCATCTTCACACACCACCTGGCAACTCCTCAGCCCAGTCCCAGTACCCCTCCGCCCCACTGACTCATTCCCCATTGATTTAAGATGAAATACAAACAACTCATCTGAAGAAGGGTCTCGACACGAAACATCACCTATTCCGTTTCTCCGGAGATGCTGCCTGACCTGGTGAGTTACTCCAGCTTTTTGTGTCTGTCTTAGGTTTAAACCAGCATCGGCAGTTCCTCCCCTCACAACCTACTCCGTTTGTTTGGTTCTGACCAAAATGAGACCCTCATTTATCATTCGCAAAATAAACGTTACCTGATAATTATCACATTGCTGTTTGCAGAAGCTCATTGTGCAGAAAGTAGCAGCTGCATTTACTGTATTCTAAAAGGAGTGCATTGGCTGGAAGATCTGAAAGGGATATAAAAGGCACCACATAAATGTAACATATTTATAACACATAGGGTTACCACTAATCCATTGGATACAAAATGGCCCAGCAGAACAATCCCATTCATCTTATAGAATAGAATAGAATAGAATATTTTATTGTCATTGCACAAAACTGAGCAACGAAATTCCATTTGCTTCTCCTCCGTTAAAAGAAATACAACACAACAACCAATACACATATGTACAGTTAATAGTAAAACAATAGATACATTTTTAAAAGAGTTTAAAAGAATTTAACGGTATTCCTCGAAGTTACTTCTTGCTTCCCAGTGTTCACTATTGGAGTTAAGCTCTTTTACCGCACATGGGTAGAAACTATTTTTTAGTCTACCGGTGCGAGCCTGCAGAGACCTGAGTCGCCTCCCCGAGGGTAGCAGAGTAAAAAGGTGGTTGGCAGGGTGGGATGTGTCCTTCTTGATATTTATGGCCCTGCGCAAGCATCGGGCCTTGTATATGTCACCCAAGGAGGGCAGGTTAGCGTTTGTAATGCGCTGCGCAATTTTTATAATTCCCTGCAGCGCCCTCCTCTCAGCCACAGTACAGCTGGCAAACCACACCAGGATTCCATAGGTGAGGATACTTTCCATGGCACATGGATAGAAGGACAGCAGCAGCGGCTGTGAGACGTTAGCTCTCCGTAGAGACCTCAGGAAATACAGCCGCTGATGAGACTTCTTCAAGAGAGTGACGGTGTTCATTTGCCATTTGAGGTCCTGGGAGATGTTTATTCCCAGGAACCTAAAGTCGTTGACTCTCTCCACCATGTCTCCTTTGATGTATAAGGGAGCAGGTTCCTCTCTCCTCTTCCTCCTGAAGTCAACGACAAGTTCTTTTGTCTTTGATGGGTTTAGTACCAGGTTGTTTTTGGTACACCAGACGGTCAGTTTTTGGACTTCATCCCTGTAGGCAGACTCGTCATCGTTGTTTATCAGTCCCACCACAGTCGTGTCGTCCGCAAACTTGATGATCCTGTTTGTACTGTGTGTTGGTATACAGTCGTAAGTGTATATTGTATACAAGATGGGACTCAGCACACATCCTTGTGGCGCACCTGTGCTAAGCGTCAGGACTGGGGAGTAATTGGGCCCCATCCTGACAGTCTGTGGGCGGTCTGTTAAAAAGTCCTTAATCCATCCACATGTGTTTGCATTAACACCTAGATCAGACAGTTTGTCCACCATTCTGCTGGGGATGATAGTATTAAATGCAGAACTAAAATCTACAAATAACATCCACACATATGAGCCAGGATGCTCCAGATGTGCCAGTGCAGAATGTAGAGCTGTGTTGATGGCATCTTCCGTTGACCTATTAGCTCTATACGCAAATTGATGCTGATCCAGGGTGAGTGGGAGTGAGGACTTCATTCCCCTGCAGCCCCGCAACCTATTCTCCTTGACATGCTCAACAACTTCCTTCCATTCTTTGCCATTTACCTCTACTAGCAATAATTTACAGTTGATAGTTAAACATGTACGAGGAAACCCGAGCATTTAATTTTACAAATTTTGTCAGCCAAATTCAATATGTTTCTTTGACTAAGAAAATGGGTATGTGTACTTTTTTTCTAACTTATTAGGGTGGCACAGTGGCTCAGCAGTAGAGCTGCGGGTCTCACAGTGCCAGAGCCATGGGTTTGATCCTGACTACAGGTGCTATCTGTGCGGAGTTTGTCCGTTCTCCCAGTGACCATTTGGGTTTTCTTCGGGTGCTCCGGTTTCCTCAAAAGACGTGCAGGCTTGGAGGTCAATTGGCTTCTGCAAATTGTCCAAGAACAGCCATTGCAGAGAAGAACAAAATGGAGCATGGTTTTGGGAAAAGTAACAAACACCTTTTCATGGAGATACACAAACATTGCACGATACAACAGAACTTCCAGACGTCTGCTGATTGCTTCAGAATAGTAGATTCATCAGAATACAACTGCAGAGGATTCCAGCCCTGTCTAAAATGGAGAACATCAGTGTGCTCATTAAAGGTATTTTGAGAAATCACCGCTATTGTTGGACTGCTTTACATACATTGGTTAAAAACTCAAATTGCAATTGAAGTTCTCCTGAGCTGGTAGTGTAGTCTCTGGTGTGCTTGTGATTCATGTGATGTGAAGAGCATCACTTCTATGCCATTGAGTTAAGCAACTGAAAAGGTCTCGGTCAATGAAATTATTACCTTGAATTCTGTCAAAATTTCACGCAACATAATTATTACATCGTTGAAGACTTACAGATTATAGGAATTAAATATTCCTGCAGCAACAAAGTGTTAAAAAACCTAAATTGGTTATTTTTGAAGATTGAAATCATATTTAGCATGACAGGGGCCAGGGTGTGTTTGATGCAAATTATGTTTATGACCTAGGTTCACTGCCAAAAGGCTGTTTATACTCTGCAGATGACAGATGTCACAAGTTAATGCACAAAATTACCCAAACTGAGCCTAATTAAAGCTCATGTACTCACCAATGACTATTGAAGAGTGTTGAAACTGTACACATAATAATAACAATGTCATGTAAAAAGGACAAGTCATTGAACATATTTAAATAGTATGAAATTAGCACAAATGATGAATATTGGAAACAAGCCCTTCGGCCCACCGGGTCTGCACCAACCAGCGATCCCCGCACATTAACTGCCCTACGCACACGAGAGACAATTGTACATTTATACCAAGCCAAATAACCTACAAACATGTATGGGGGAGGATACCGAAGATCATGGAGAAACCCCACGCAGGTCACAGGGAAAACGTAGAAACTCCGTACTGAAAAGCACTCGTAGTCAGGATCGAACCCGGATCTCTGGCGTTGTAAGGCAGTAGCTCTACCGCTACGCCACCGTGCCGCTCCCTTGTGTATCCTCAACTTGTGTATCCTAAACTGATTATTAAAAAATAAATTTACATCTGATACATTTTCCACCATAAGTTATACGTTCATAATGCAGAGGGATCTAGGAGTGCAGGTTCATGGCTCCCTGAAAGTGGCATCACAGGTAAATAGCGTGGTCAAGAAGGCTTTCAATACATAGGCCTTCATCAATCAGGGTGTTGAGTAGAGAAGTTGGGATGTTATGTGACAGCTATACAACACGTGGGTGAGGTCACATTTGGAGTATTGTCCGTAAGTTCTAGGAGCAGAATAGGACCATTGGGCCCATCAATTCTACTCTGCCATTCAATAATGGCTGATCAATCTTTCCCTCGCAATCCCATTCTCCTGCCTTCTCCCCACAACACTTGACACCCTGTAGAACTTAGATTTTTTTTAAATCAAAATAAACGTTATTCAGAATAAAAAATATGGGCAAAACAAGAACTTGGCAAAAAGATCTTCTGACTTGTGAAATTTGTCCTGCAACTGGTTGAAAAGCACAGTGAATTCATTTGACGACCTATTATACTCCAGACATTCCCCCATTCAGTCTTGTCTATGTCGCTCAGAGCTGCGACATCATTAGAGCCTTTACCACTGGTCCTCATACTCCCAGACTAAGGATGTGTGGGTATTCGAAATAATTTCCTGCTCCAGGTTTGTCTCCAGCAAAGAGTATTGGAAATCCTGGATATGGATCTTCAACCAGGATTGGACCTGGTTTAGGAAGATGTGGAATATGGCCTGGCAACCAAAGAGAATGGTCAGGGATTAATGAGTACCTGGTGTTCGGGAAGGACCAAAAATCTTCAGGAAGGGAGCAAAATCCACAGGGAAAATTTGTAAGCAATAAAATACATCTACCATTTTATTTCAAGTATTTCTACGAAGGAGGGTGTACTTTCTACATCTCGTTTCTGACTCATGTTGCTGTGGGTGTACTGCATCCATTGGTTTGATGCATTAGTATTTTTAGATCAATCCAATTAGAGCACTATGTAGAAAATGATCCTAATCTCATTCCTGTCTATACACTCAGTCGGTGGTTCTGCTCAATTGACGAGATCTGATATACTTCATGTCAGAATAGTTTGTAGCGCAGAAACAGGCCCTTCGGCTAGCCAACCAGCAATCCCCGCACATTTACACTGTCCTACACACGTTAGGGACAATCTACAATTATACCAAGCCAATTAAACTACAAACCTGTACGTCTTTGGAGTGTGGGAGGAAACTGGAGATCCCGGAGAAAACCCATGCGGTCACAGGGAGAACTTACAAACTCCGTACAGGCAGCACCTGTAGTCAGGATCGAACCCTGGTCTCTGGCGCTGTAATGCTGCAACTCTACCACTGCGTCACTATGCCGCCCTAGAATACATGGAACATTATAAACAATAGACAAAAGAGCAGTGTAGTACGTCTGCTAAATGCATTCCATAATTTTCAGCTGTATCAAGGTTGAAGTAGAGCGAGGTTGTATCCTGTGGAGGTGCACCGCTTCCCGGAGTTTACTGGTTGTGCACTGATGTAAAAATCATATCACAGCAAGGCAGGCTGGAGTAATCTACCCAGTAATAAGAGAGCACAAGGTATCCATGAACCTGCTTCATAAATGTTGCGATAGTCCTGGCTCAACTACCTCCTCCAGCAACTAGTTCCATACACCCACCAACCTTTGCGTGAAAAAGTCACCCCTCAGATTTCTATAAAATCTTTCCGCTTTCCCCTTAAACCTATGCCCTCGGTTTCTTGATTTCCCCCACTATGGGCAAGAGGTTCTGTGCGTCCACACAATCTATTTCTCTAATGATTTTATACACCTCTATAAGGTCACCCCTCATCCTCCTGCGCTCCAGGGAATAGAGTCCCAGCCTTGCACCTTGTACCTTCCAAAGAGTCCACCAGGAACTATACTGGAAATTGGACAATTTTATACTGGACAATTTTTACATTTATCAAGCCAATTAACCTACAAACCTGTACGTCTTTGGAATGTGGGAGGAAACCGAGGATCTTGGAGAAAGCCCACGCAGATCACAGGGAGAACGTACAAACTCCGTACAGATAGCGCCCCTAGTCGGGATCGAACCCCAGGTCACCGGCGCTGTATTCTGCCGTGAGGCCGCAACTCTACCGCTGCGCCACCGTGACCTGCTCAACCTCTCCCTATAGCTCAGACCCTCGAGTTCCGGCAACATTGGAATTGACTTTGTGTCAATTCAGCACTGAACAGGATGGGTGTCATTTCAATCAGCTAGAAGATTAACCCAACGTGGGGAAAGGGGGTTGTTGGGGAGTGGATGAATGGAGGGCTCAACTGCACCACTGATTATTATTGTAGCAGCTTACAATAATACCAAACCTGTAAAGATTCAGCCATGGCCTTGCAGTAGGTGTACCATGGCTGGGATACAACACAGCCGTCCTTTCAGCAGAATTGCTATTGCAGGATATGTGGGTTATGCCAGCTCTGTTTAATTTAATAATTGTTGAGCAGCACAGTGGGGGAGCTGGTAGAGCTGCTGCCTCACAGCATGAGAGACCTGGGTTCAATCTGTGTGGAGTTTGCATGTTCTCACTGAGACAGAGTTGGTTTTCTCTGGGTGCTCCGGTTTCCTCCCACATCCCAAAGACATACAGGCTTGCAGTTTAATTGGCCTCTGTAAATTGCCATTGCCCAGAGTATGTAGGGAGTGGATGCAAACGTGAGATAACTTACAATTAGTGTGAACAGTTAATCTATGGTCAGTGGACTCGATAAGCCAAAGAGCCTGTTTCTATGCTGTATCTGTCAATCTTTGAACCCTTATTTTAATATTCTTAACGTAACTTTTACTTTTAACATGTCTCAGTTTAGTTTAGAGATACAGCGTAGAAACAAACCCTTCAGCCCACTGAATCCATGCTGACCATCGACCACCTGTTCAAACTAGTTCTATGTTATTCTACTTTCTCATCCATTGTCAGGCGCCAATTAACGCACGAATCTGCACGTCTTTGGTGCGTGGGAGGAAACTGGAGTACCTAGAGGAAACCCATGGAGAACGTGCAAACTCCACCAAGAAAACTGTGGCAGCATTGACAGTCAGTGATGCTGTTGTGGTCGGTGGGGAGTGGTGGTGGTGGTGGGGTGGGGAGGTGAAGGGGGGGTGGGGGGGGGGGGGGGTGTGGATAATCAAGGCCTCACTATCCGGTAAAACCACTATGGGCATATAGCTGTCCCCTTGCGATTGCTATTGCATTCATGGTGTTGCTCACCTGCAGCAAGCAAGAGTTCCATTGTTCCATTGCCAGTACATTTGGTAAGTAAACACTTGACTCTTGGACTGCCCTAGGCTCTGCGCTCTCCTGGGTCTCACTGAACAGGGGAAAGATTGTCCTGGGACAGGTGGAACAGCAGCAGCAACATGGACCAAGGCACCAATGAAGGACAATCTCAGGATGGTAGAAGACATGCTCAGCACAGTGGTGCAGCTGGTGGAGCTGCTGCCTCATAGCACTCCACACCCAGGTTCGATCCCGACCTTGGGGGCTGTCAGTGTGGAGTTTGCATGTTCTCCCTGTGATCACCTGGGTTTCCGCTGGGTGCTCCAGTTTTTTCCCACTTCCCAAAGACGCACGGGTTTGTCTGTGTGTAGTGAGTGAATGAGAAAGTGAAATAATTCGAGTGAACAGGTGATCGATGGTCGGCGTGGACTCGGTGGGCCGAATGGCCTGTTTCCATGTTGCATCTCTAAACTAAACCAAAAAAAAATCATGGACTATTGTTCTTGTGGAGGCTGTGGTTTGGACTATAAACATGTTAAATGGGTTAACACCTCTTCCAAATATCAAATGTAGAAACTTAATAGAATATACTTATCCGTGCAACTGAAAAGCAAGTAATTTCGACACCTTCACAACCCTAGCTTTGCTGCCAATACAATCTTTCTGAAATGTACTTATCATCATTAGAGTGTACATATAATCTACCGTATTTTAACCTTCTGATGAAATTTGATAAATGCTGGAGGACATGAAATTGGTTTGGAAACTGCTATAATAGTGCATCAACCCATTAACAATTCAATGGTATTTGACAGGAGTGAAGGCCTATGCCTTTTAAATAGGGGGAGTTCAGATTCAATGTCATTTTTCATGAATTGATCAACAAATGTTTACAGCGACTTTTCAATCTAATATCCAGGCTTGTGATTATTCTGTCGCAGTTAGCTGCAAAAGATCAAATACATTTCTGCATGATTGACTGCCTTGCTATACTTAATAGCACCATATTTATACTTTAATGAAAAGTGATGCATCTGTTTTTAAACATAACTCATTGAGATAACTAATGTCCAGATATAGTTAGGAAAGTGGAAATTAAAAATCTATCAGCAAGTTTTCAAATCACTTTGCCTATTACCAATAATATAATTGATTATTATTAATTCTTGTGTAAATATTCTTCAAATATCCTAACCTGTAGATTTAAAACAAAAGAGACCCTCAAAAAATGAATGATGTTCTACCATGGCAACATTTTAAACCCAGAGCACAAAAGGATTTCAATAGAATTTAATGATAGTTTTATTTGTGTGAAATCAGGCAAATGACCAAAGAAACATGGAAGGTGGACAAAAATGCTGGCGAAACTCAGCGGGTGAGGCAGCATCTATGGAGCGAAGGAAATAGGCGACGTTTCGGGTCGAGACCCTTCTTCAGACTGATGTGAAATGCTTCATAACCATTTTAACTCCCCTACCCATTCCTCTACTGGCCACTCTATCCTTGAACATCTCCATTGCCAGGGTGAGGCCAAATGCAAATTGCAAGAGCAGAATCGAGTAGATTTCAACCCAACAGTATGAATATTGAAGAGAGACACAAAGTGTTGGAGTAACTCATTGGGTCAGGCAGCACCTCTGGAAAAAAAGGATGGCTGATGTTTCGGGTGGGGACTCTTTTTCAGACTGCATCTGCAGTTCCTTTCTACACAGTATGAACTTTGAATTCTCCAATTTCAAGTATTACCCCCCCCCCCCCCTCTTTATTTATGCCCCATCCAACCCCATTGCACACAGATTTCAACCACCATCTCTAAATTTCACATCTCCTCCTCTCCTTATCTGATACCTTTTGTCTCCATTTTACCTCGAGCCTTTGTCACATACTCCACCCATCGAAGATAGACACAAAAAGCTGGAGTAACTCACCGGGTAAGACAGCATCTCTGGAGAAAAGGAAGAGGAGACGTTCGGGTCGAGACCCTTCTTCAGATTGACTGTCAGGGGAAAAGGAAATGAGAGATGCAGGCGGTGATATGGAGATATAGAATAAATGAATGAAAGATATACAAAATATATATGCAGGCAGAAGGGATTAGTTGAACCACATCATATCTGGCACAGACATGGTAACTGAAGATCCTGTTTCTCTGGTGTATTAGTTCCACGTTAATGGTCACTAAACCTAGCGTTGTGTGATCTCGTCTGGTGATTCTTCCATTTTGAGAAGATGTAGTCGATGGGACCCAACTAGTTAGGAGTCTGGATCTTCACTGGATGTCGGTGCGAATTATGAGCAACCAAACGAACTGCTGGAGGAGCTCAGCGGTAAGGCAGCATCTGTGGGGGGTAATGGACAGATGACATTTTGGGTCGGGACCTTTCTTCAGCCTTGTGTTTTTTCTCCATTAATTGAGCAATATCAAATGGCTGTTTGACATTCAGATTCTTATTACTGAGCAGCCTCCTTTTCAATGCACACCTTGGAATCCACAAACTATCTAATCCTACACAATCTCCTGTAACATCCTTGCAGATGTTATGCAGATCATCTCAAAGTCAAAGTACTGAAGGATGAGTATAGAAAGGAACTGCAGATGCTGGTATATACTGAAGATAGACACAGAGTGCCTACCTGAGATGGGCCAGGCAGCATCTCTGGAGAAAAAGGATGGGTGATGTTTCGGGTCAGAACGTCTGAAGAAACGTTTGGTGTACAATTTTGGTCGCCCAATTATAGGAAGGATGTCAACAAAATAGAGAAAGTACAGAGGAGATTTACTAGAATGTTGCCTGGGTTTCAACAACTAAGTTACAGAGATAGGTTGAATAAGTTAGGTCTTTATTCTCTGGAGCGCAGAAGGTTAAGGGGGGACTTGATAGAGGTCTTTAAAATGATGAGAGGGATAGACAGAGTTGATGTGGATCAGCTTTTCCCTTTGAGAATAGGGAAGATTCAAACAAGAGGACATGAATTCAGAATTAAGGAACAGAAGTTTAGGGGTAACATGAGGGGGAACTTCTTTACTCAGAGAGTGGTAGCGGTGTGGAATGAGCTTCCAGTGGAAGTGGTGGCGGCAGGTTCGTTGGTATCATTTAAAAATAAATTGGATAGGCATATGGATGAGAAGGGAATGGAGGGTTATGGTATGAGTGCAGGCAGGTGGGACTAAGGGAAAAAAGTTGTTCGGCACGGACTTGTAGGGCCGAGATGGCCTGTTTCCGTGCTGTAATTGTTATATGGTTATATATGGTTAAGAAGGGTCGTCTTCAGGCATCCGAACGAGAGTCCTGACCCGAAATGCCACCCATCCTTTTTCTCCAGAGATGTTGCCAGACCCATTGGCGTATTATTTGACTCCGCATTGAAATTTGACAAACGAGTCAATGCCGTGGTAAAAGCTAGCTTCTTCCAGCTTTGGACGATAGCTAAAATAAAACAATTCCTCCAATTTGACGACCTCGAAAAGATCATCCACTCATTTATCTCCTCCCGCCTTGATTACTGCAACTCCCCTTTACACTGGCATCAGCCAATCATCCCTGTCCCACCTGCAATTGGTCCAAAATGCCGCAGCGAGATTCCAGACGGGCACCCAAAAAAGGACCACATCACCCCTATTCTGGCCACTCTCCACTGGCTCCCTGTGTGGTTCCGAATCAATTTCAAGCTCCTTCTTTATGTCTACAAAGGGCTTGCCCCCACCTATATCAAAAATCTGCTTACCCACCACTCCACCTCCAGGTCCCTCAGATCGGCCGACTTGGAGTTATTGACCATCCCGTGGTCTAGGCATAAGCTCAGGGGCGACCGTGCTTTTGCGGTTGCAGCTCCTAGACTGGAACAGCATCCGTCTTCCCATCAGAACTGCCCCCTCCATCGACTCTTTTAAGTCTAGACTTAAAACTTATTTCTACTCTCAAGCCTTTCTTGACGTCCTCTGATGGAGGGCTGTATGTATTTATGTATGTACTGTTGATGTATGAACCACTGTGTGTAACAAGTTAGTACCTGCACCAATGTAAAGCACTTTGGTCAAGAGAGTTGTTCTTAAATGTGCTATAGAAATTGAATTGTCTTGACTTGACTCGACTTGACTTGATTGAGTTACTGCAGCACTTTGGGTCGACAGTATCTTCACTGAAAGACTTGTCTTTGTTAAAAAAAAAATCACAATTGAGCAATAAGACTGGGGGTTGGGCATTCATGTAGTTCAAATCACTTAAACCAAATCTACAACTATTTTATTCCATGAAGAAACGCACAAGTGCTGGAGTAACTCAGCAGGTCAGGCAGATCGATGGACAACATGGATAGCTGGTGTTTCAGGTTGGGACCTTACTTCTAAGATCGTTTTCCTTGCTCACATATCATGTTCATAACTTCGGTTTTCATGTTTCCATCAAGATCTCTGTTACGTATTCAGAAATAAATTACTTTCTAACCGCTGTAGTGGATTTGTGAGCAGAATCAAGAAGTTCTGAATAAATACATATAATTTGCAATAATCTATATTTTTCACATTGAAGTCTGGCTCAGCCAGTGTCACCTAGGAATAGACCGGGTGACAACCACGAATAGTTTGGTGTCTACTGGAGAGAGTTGACGGCACGGAAAGACGGCACCCGGGACAGGCTGGGTTAGCACCCCAGTTTGTGTCTTTTGTGAGAAAGACACCCAACAAAGCTACGGAAAGACCTAATGAACCACCGTGGCCTAAAAATCCATCAGGCAAGAATGAAATGCTCGGAGAAGGGGAAAGAGGTGCAGCACACAGGCCTTGAACCTGGTGAGGCGCAGGAGGAGCACGACGGTATTCACCCCACAGAGCCCAGTCCCTCCACACACTAGAGTCTCCCAACCCCTGCAGAGCAGTTATTAAGATGGCTGATCCGTGGGCGGTTGCTGCTGGGACGCAAGTCGGGGCCTGATCAACCCCGGCTGGGTCGCCTGGGCGGGGGTGCCTGATGTTGTGAGACTCGAAACACCCGATGACCCCAGGTCACATCACTGAGGATGCGTCCCAGCGCATCTAGAAGATGTATCTTTTTCACATATAATGTTAACTACTTGAACTAAATAAAGTCTTGGCCTGCCCAACTTCTCCCTGTAGCTCAAGTCCTGGCAACATCCTCGTAAATAATTTCTGCATTTTTTCAGCACCTTTCAACTCTCTCTTGAATTATACTGTCCTCTGCGAGCACCAAAGACGAACATGGCCCATAGAAATATAGAAACATAGGAAATGGGTGCAGGAGGAGGCCATTCGGCCCTTCGAGCCAGCACCGCCATTCATGGTGATCATGGCTGATCGTTCCCAATCAATTACCCGTGCCTGCCTTCTCCCCATATCCCTTGATTCCACCAGCCCCTAGAACTCTCTCTTAAATCCATCCAGTGATTTGGCCTCCACTGCCCTCTGTGGCAGGGAATTCCACACATTCACAACTCTAGGTGAAAACGTTTTTTCTCACCTCAGTCCTAAATGGCCTCCCCTTTATTCTAAGGCGGTGGGCCCTGGTTCTGGACTCGCCCAACATTGGGAACATTTTTCCTGCATCTAGCCTGTCCAGTCCTTTATAATTTTATATGTTTCTATAAGATCCCCCTCATCCTTCTAAACTCCAAGCCTAGTCTTTCAATCTTTCCTCATGTGACAGTCCTGCCATCCCAGGGATCAATCTCATGAACCTACGCTGCACTGCCTAAATCACAAGGATGTCCTTCCTCAAATTAGGAGATCAAAACTGTACACAACACTCCAGATGTGTTCTTACCAGAGCCCTATACAACTGCAGAAGAACCTCTTTACTATACTAAAATCCTCTTGTTATGAAGGCCAACATTCCATTAGCTTTCTTCACTGCCTGCTGTACCTGCATGCCAACTTTCAGCGACCGGTGTACAAGGACACCCAGGTCTCGCTGTACCTCCCCCTTACCTAAACTAACCCCATTGAGATAATAATCTGCCCCCTTGTTTTTGCCACCAAAGTGGATAACCTCACATTTATCTGCCACGCATCTGCCCACTCACTCAACCTGTCCAGGTCACCCTGCAACCTCCTAACATCCTCTTCACAGTTCACACTGCCACCCAGCTTTATGTCATCTTGTTACCTTGACAGTCCTGCCTCTTTGCAGTCTGCCAAAGGAGTTGAGTGTAGGAGGAAGTGTGGGGAGATTGATAGTTACTGAAACTTCCCAATATCACTGGCCAGCACAGTTGTGCAGCTGGTAGAGTCACTGCCCCACAGTGCCAGAGACAAGGGTTCGATCCTGACCTCAGGTGCTATCTGTGTGGAGTATGCTTATTCTTTCTGTAACCGCGAGGGTTTTCTCCGGTGTTCCAGTTTCCTCCCACATCCAAAGGCGTGCAGGTGTGTAGGTTAATTGGCCTTTGTAAGTTGCCCCTGGTGTATAGGGAGTGGATGCAAAAGTAGGATAACATAGAACTAGTATGAATGGGTGATCGATGGCCAGTGTGGACTCGGTGGTCTGAAGGGCCTGTTTCCACCCTATATAACTGCAATCCAATCAAAATTACCTCTTTCTTCCATCTTCCTAAATTTAGGATTACATTTCCAATCTGAGAAAATAGACTGATTCCTGTTGAAAACCAGCTGAATGAGGAGCAATGTGCCTGTTCTCTGTGCCTGGTCTGCATCATGCCAATGCCATCGGGCAGTACGACAGGCATCACAAACTCAGTACTTCATTCAAGAATTTGTATCCAAGACCAAGCACTTCTGACCCAACCAGATCTGAACCGTGACCCAGTTTCACTCCTCCTTGCTCACGCCTCCTGAGTGCTTTTGTGATCTCGCCCTTTAATAATCTCCAGTATGGGTTTTTGTAAAAATATCCTGCACTTTAGACGCAAAGCCGTTAGTGACAAGCGTGACGGATTAGTTCACACTGAGAATTAGCTGCAAATTGAGTCTGATTCAGCAGTGTGTCAGGTATGCTGCAAGACCAAGACGTTAGTTAGTGTCGTCACTGATCCACCTCAGCCTGTGAGTCAAACCACAGCAGGTCGGCAATCAAAAGGATTCAAATGAAGCTGCTTGGATTTCAAAATGTCTATTTAGAGCACTATTCTCCAGTCAAAGAAACTTAAATTACATTCACTTCACTAACTGACAGAACCTTGCCTGAAATACAAGTGATGATTTATACAGTGTCATATATTTACATAACCAGGCTGAGCGTCAGTAGTTGTTAACTATTTAGATCTGTATCTCCATGCAGATGTTGAAATAAGATCCATTAAGATTAAAGTAATCCACAGAAAAGGTTTAACAAAGCCATTAACACTTCATTGGTGCTATTACGAGCAATCACTCAGCCTTCTGTTTACCTGAAAATAAAAGATTTAATTTGCCAGATGAACAAACACACCTTTCTGATATCTGTTAAGGCACAAAATATTGTAGTAACTCGGCGAAACTAGACAAAAAATGCTGGATAAACTCATCGGGTGAGGCAGCATCTATGGGGAAAAGGAGCAGGCGACATTTCGGGTCAAGCCTTCTTCAGACTGATGTCGGGGGGGGGGGGGGGGGGGGAGAAAGAAAGGAAGAGACAGTAGGCTATATGGGAGAGATGGGAAGGGGGAGGGGTAGGAGGGAGAAAACAAGGACTACCTGAAATTAGAGAAGTCAATGTTCATACCGCTGGGGTGTAAACTACCCAAGTGAAATATGAGGTGTTGTTCCTCCAATTTGCACTGGGCCTTACTCTGGCAATGGAGGAGGCCCAGGCCAGAAAGGTCAGATTCAGAATGGGAGGGGGAGTTGATTTGCTGGGCAACCGGGAGATCAGGTTGGTTAATACGGGCTGAGCGGAGGTGTTTGGCAATGCGGTCACCGAGCCTAGGCTTGGTCTCGGCGATGTAGAGAAGGTGACACCTACGACAGCGGATGCAGTAGAGGAGGTGAAGGTGAACCTCTGCCTCACCTGGAAAGACTGTTTGGGTCCTTAGATGGAATCGAGGGGGGAGGTAAAGCGACACTTTAGGGGGGAGGTGTAGCATTTTCTACGGTTGCAGGGGAGGGGGTGGTCTGGGTGGGAAGGGACGAATTGACCACGGAGTTACTGAGGGAACTGTCTTAAATGCTTGCCTGTGCCTCCATCTTGTAACTCTTTCCAAAGTCGGAGTAACTCAGCGGGTCAGTCAGCATGCCTAGAGTACATGGATATGTGACATTTGTGGTTGGGAATCTGAAATCAGTTGTTATTTCGTTCTGTAAGAGGGGCTGTTGCAGGAATGAATGAATAGTGGGACAAAGTACTTCCTACTTTCTATTATTGATTAGGTAAATTGCCTAAGAAATTGCTTTCAAAGCACTGCAATCATACGGAGACGCAAGATGCTGCAATTGTTGGAATCTTGAGCAAAACACAAAGTGCTGGCAGACTCAGTGGGTCAGGCAGCATCTGTGGTGGGAATGACCGGTTTGAAGATGAGCAGAATGTCGCCTGTCCATTTCCTGCACAGATGCTGCTTGACACACTGAGCCACTCCAGCATTCTGTATTTTACTGCAATTGAAGCCACACCGGGAATATTTTAGGTTTGTCAGGCTGGTTCCTGCAATGATGTACTTGTCACATGAGGAGAGCATGTTCAATCCCTGTTCAGAAGAAATTGAGTGAACAAAAAATTCTGAGAGGGCTTAATGGAACTGAATGTTTCCCTTTGCCAAGGAGTCTAGAACGAGGGGTCATATTCTCAAAATATATAGTCCATTTTGGACTGAAATAAAGATAAATTTCTTACAGTTAGTGTCAAAGGGTCATGCAGCATGGGAACAGACCACTCAGCCAAAATTGCCCATGCCAACGAAGATGCCCCGTCTACGCTAGTCCCACCTGCCTACATTGGGCCCATATCTCTTTAAAGCTTTCCTATCCATGTCCCGGTCCAAATATCTTTTAAATGTGTTACAGTACCTGCCTTGGGGTGGGAGATTGCAACCTTCACGTAGTCCACCCTGTTTCGACTAATGCAATCAGCCCAACGTGCACAAACAAGATCAAATAGAACAAGTTGACCAACAACTTTAGGCTGTGCACGCCATACACAAGAAAAAGAAGAAGATAGTATCTACCTACGTCCTCCTACAGCTTGTTCCATAATTGTTCCACCACCCTCGATGTGGAAAATGTCCCTCAGGTTTCCATTAAATCTTTCTCCTCTCACCTGAAACTTATGCCCTCTGGTTCTTGATTACCTCACTCCAGGTAAAGGACTACATTCATCCTATCTATTCCTCTCACATTCCTCTCTAAGATCTCTTCATCTTCCTGCGTGCCAGCTTGCCTAACCTCCCCCTATAGCTCAGGCCCTCAGGTCCTGGCAACATTCTCATAAATTTCTGCACTCCAGCTTAACAACATCCTTCCTATAATATTGTGACCAAAATTGAACACAATACTCCAAGTGTGGCTTCACCAACATCTTGTAAACTGTAACATAACATCTCGACTTCTATACTCAATACTCTGACTGATAAAGACCAATGTACTGAAAGATTTCTTGGCCACCATATCTTAACTTCCCTAAATGCAATACCTTGCATTTAACTGCATTAAACTCCATTGACCATTCTTCAGCCCACTTGCCCAACTGATCGTGATCCTGCTGTAATTTTTGATAACAATCTTCACTCTCTTTGATATTACTCACTTTTGTGTCAGCTGCAAACTCACCAATTGTGCTTTCTACATTCTCATCCAAATCATTGATATAATCCACAAACGGGGGTGGGAGATTGCAACCTTCACGTGGTCCGTCCTGTTTCGACGAATGCAATCAACCCGGCGTGCACAATCAAATAAGATCAAATAGAACAAGTTGTCCTACAACTTTAGGCTGTGCACGCCATACACAAGAAGAAGAACCACAAACGGAAATGGCCCCAGCACCAATCCCTGAGGCACACCGCTAGTCTCAGGCCTCCAGTCTGAAAAACAACCCTTCACCATCATTCTCTTCCTTCTTCCATGAAGCCAATTCTCTCTCTGATCAGCTAGCTTGGATCCGATGTGACCTAACCTTCCAGAGCAGCCTACTATGCAGAACTTTATCAAATGCTTAGCTGATGTCCATATCAATGTCTTTGCCTTTGACCTCTTAAACCTTTTTGGTTATTTCTTCAAAAATCGCAACAGATTTGTAAGACCCGATCTCCCATGTATAAAACCATGCTAACTCTCTCTAATTGGCCCCTATCTATCCAAATGCATATATATCTTATCCCTCAGAATCCCCTCCACTAACTTGCTTACCTTAGATGTCAGGCTCACTGGCCTATAGTTCCCATGCTTTTTCTTGCAGCCCTTGTCAAATAGAGGCACATTAGTCATCCTCCAGTCATTTAGTACCTGATCCGTATCTAATAAAGTTTCATATATCTCAGCCAGGGCACCTGTAATTTCTTCTCTAGCTTCCAACAGTGTCTTTGGATATACCTGATCAGGTCGGGGAGATTTATCCATCTTCAAAGAGTGGCGAATCATCGGAAAAGTTTAAACTTTCCCCCTCTCACTGTAACACTATGCCCTTTCGTCTTTGACATTTCCACTCTAGGGAAAAGTTTTTTTTTTACCCTATCTATGCCTCACTTAATTTTATACGCTTCTATCAGATTTCCCCTCGGCCTCCCACGTTCCAGAGAAAACAATCCAAGTTTCTCCAACCTTGCCTTTATAGCTAATACCCTCTAATCCACGCAATATTTTGCTAAACCTCATCAGCGCCAGCTCCATAGCCTCCACATCCTTCCTGTAAAGGCCAAAAATCTAATCTGAAAATCTAATCAGACATACATCCACAAACAAACACACACACACACACACACACACACAGAGTTTTAAAAGTATTTAGATATATATATATACAGTACATCTATCTATCTATATATTACGAAAACTCTCATCGCCAAAACGGCACACGTTAGTGCTAAATTTTTTTGCACCACCTTACTCACAATTGTCCTGTGGTGGTTTGTGTCAAGTTTCGTTCAGATTGATGTTATATTTAACGATATTAACATTTTTAGCTTGACAAAATCCCACTTTGAGAAGGATTTCTTCAAATCTGCACTGGCAGTTCCCAGCTATGGGATTGTAGCCCTACCCGCTACATTGTTGCTATCCCAGAACACTGTTGCTATCCCAGAGTCCTTGCCAGCAAATGCCCTGTAGGGGAAGAATCTGCCAGCCTAACCCTGCATATGTGTGATTGCAAAGCCTTTTAATTGCTCTCTAAATTGGAAGTTTAATCATTAGATTTGGATAAGAAAAGATGGCCTTGTCAGTGGCATCTACATCACATTAAAGAATAAAAAAATGTCAGTGCAATTGCATTTTTTAAAAAGTTTAAAATGAGGGACAGTGAAAAAAGGAGCCGACCTGTACAGTTGGGGGCTATGGGTGAGTAGTGGAATATTGTATTGGGGGAACGGGTTGTGTTTGGGGAACGGGTGAGTAGTGGAATCTTACGTTGGGGAACAGGTTTCATTGGGGGACCAGGCCTCCCGTGGGGGCTATGGGTGAGTGGTCGAATATTGCGTTTCGGGAACGGGTTGCGTTGGGGGACCAGGCCTCCTGTCCCCCTGCCTCCTCCAACCGGTCCCACTTGGTCTAGTATATTACTAATACTCTCACTTTGTTTGCTGTTATGTCTGTGATTCTGTCTGTGTGATCCCGAAACTACGTGAAAACGGTACACGATAGCGCTACAATTTTTGGACCACCTTACTCACCATTGTCCTGTGGTATGCATTATTCAGATTGATGGTATATTTTACAAGTTATTCACATTTTAAACTTTACAAAATCCACTTTGACAAAAATCACTTGAACTTGCACTGGCAGTTAGCAGCGTTTGACATCACAATGGGATCTCATTTACATAAACTGCCCATCAGCAGTGCTCCACCCCACAATGACATCACAATGGGATCTTTTCCATTAAAAAAAAAGTCAGTTTTAAAGAACACAGCATTGTTCAATTCAGATCGATGTTATATTTTACGTTATTCACATTTTATACTTAACAAAATTAACTTTTCACTTTAAAAAAATCAAACTTTTCACTTTAAAACGCCCTGCCTGTTACCATGTTACACATGACAGAACACCCAGTGCAATGAGAGATTTGTTACATTGTTGTAAGGAGAGAGAGGGACTGGTGGAGGGTAGGAGGAGAGGGCGAGGATTGTTGTTTAATTTTATTTAAACATTCTCTTTAGTTGTGGAGTGGGATGGGGGCAGGTGAGGAGTGGGGAAGCAGGGAGATAGAGGAAGAGGATGGGGTAGAGAGGGGAGAGGAGTTATGGAGGGAGGGAGTGACTGAGGGCAGGGGAAAGGAGAGGTGAGGGCGGGCGTGGGGAGGGAAGGAGGAGAAGGGAAAGAAGAGGGAGGGTGAAGAGGAGGGCGAGGGAGTGCTGGGGGATGTGGGGAAATGAGCCGCACCTGAGCAGTTGGGGCTATGGGTGAGTGGTGGAATATTGTGTTGGGGGATCGGGTTGCGTTGGGAGAACGGGTGAGTGGTGGAATATTACGTTGGGGGAAAGGGGCCCAATGGGTCCCACAGTCTAGCATATCACTAAAACACTATTGATCTGGTTTGGTATCATTGAGCTAATCTGTTTATCAGGCAACCAGTTATTCAGTCTTTTTTAAAGCATGGGCCAGCGCAAGAAAACATTGCAGAATCACTAAAGGAGTCTGCAATCAGGTGGCAGGGGGGAAAAAATCACAAGACAAAATCAGAACAGATGCAAAAGGAACCAATCTATCTGAGGCAGAGAAACCGCAACAGAACTAATGCACAAAGAAGGTGTTATCCTGATATGTGGTCATGAGTAGGGTATTGTTGCACAATCTTTGCAACCTTCTGGACCCAAATTATGTGCTTTCTGCTGCCATTCACCACCCTTGAGGTGTTGCACATTAAGGATTTCCCTGTCTTTTTATCCTCCACCCCACACTCGGTATAGATTGGGATGGGCGGAGGGAGTGAGATAATACTTATGCTGAATACCAAAGAGGGAGCAGATGCCGAAGGAAATAATAAAACTGAGGCAGAGAAGATGTTAATAAAGAAACATCGCCAGAGTTGTGAGCACAAACAATTCTGCTGTGTACCGTCACATTCTTATGTTCCATGTGATGGAACTTTATCAGGAAATCGACTGTGCTTGTGCACAGATGGTGCGTGTTGGTAAGTTGTCGTGTGATGCTCAACACACGTGATGCGTGTATGGGTGAAGGCTGCGTGATGCCAATTAGCATACAATGCATTACTAATAGTTCCTGTGTTTTATTTTCAGTGCACCAACAGCGTTCAAGAACAGCATGGACCCTCAACTGTGGAAGCAGATGTTAACTGGAAATCTGCTGCTGTGCAACTCAACAGGCCTGGGGCAGTGAAGATTCTTGCAAATGAATTGCTTTTCCTTAAACGACTTCTGGTTTTCCCTTCATTTAGTTCCCTTGGATTTAGTACAGAGAAACAGCATGTAAACATTGCCCATTGAGCCCAAGCCAATCATTCATGCTAGTTCTATGTTATCACACTTAGTCATCCACTCCTTTACACATTCAGGGATTTTTTTTTTTACAGAGGTAAATTAACCTACAAACCTGCACGTCTTTGGGATGTGGCAGAAAACCGGAGCACCTGGAAGAGACCCACGTGGTTGCAGGGAGAATGTCCTAAACTCCATACGCACAGCACCCAAGGTCAGGATTGAACCTGGGTTGCTGGTGCTGTGAGGCAGCAGCTTCACCAGCTGTGCCACTTTGCCACCCTTAGAGCACCAGTCACTTTACAAAGTTGAAATCTTACAGATATCTACCATGGCCACTCTGATCTATTTCTGCTCCCACACCAATCTTCTAATTCCTCTGTCATTCTTGCTCAGCTATAAATGATTGGTGTTGATGTTACATAATCTATGTTTAACTGCATTTCAATAAGGACAATGCTCGTTATTCATGTCTGCCTGTTAGGGCAGAATGTCAATTTTAATCAGAAGATATGTGGATACCAGGCATTCTCAGAAATTAGACCCAGTAGTCAATCCATCACATAAATTGTTCCACGAGCACACACTGCATGCAGGTTTGTAAGTTAATTGGCTTCTGCAAATTGTCCCTAAGGTGTAGTATAGAACTAGTATATGGGTGATTGTTGGTTGGTGTGGACTCGTGGGCCAAAGGGCCTGTTTCCACATTGTATCTCAACAGCCAACGTGTCAGTTTGGGACCCTTCCTCTGGAATGAAAGAGTGGAGGGCAGAAAGAGTGGAAAGAGGCGAGGTGGAGGGGTGGGCAAAAGCTGGCAAGTGATGGGTGAATACAGTTCAGGAGCGGTTGATTGTCAGATTGGAGAAGGAAGAGAGAAGCGCGGCACGATGGCGCAGCAATAGAGATGCTGCCTTACAGCGCCAGGGTCATGGACTCAATCCTGACTATGGGTGCTGTCTGTACGGAGTTCGTATGCATTCCCCATGACCTGCGTGGGTTTTCTCCAAGATCTTTGGCTTCCTCCCATACACAGGTTTGTAGGTTCATGTACAGGCTTGTAATTTAATTGGCTTGGTGTAAATGAAGGACATAGCGTGTGTAGGATAGTGTTAGTGTGCTGGGGTCACTGGTCGGTGCTGACTCGGTTGGCCGAAGGGCCTGTTTCCATGCTGTGCCTCTAACCTAAACATTAAAGAAATCAACGACACAGACTCCCACCTATCCATGGCACATAGGCACCTTTGACTGAACCAACACTACTACCCATGCTTATTCAACCATAAACGGAGTGGCCTGCCTTCCCAAGGGGCAGGTTCTGGTGATCCAGTGGATGCGGTGTATCTGGACTTTCAAAAAGCCTTTGACAAGGTCTCACACAAGAGATTAGTGTGCAAAATTAGAGCACATGGTATTGGGGGTACGGTATTGACATGGATAGAGAACTGGTTGGCAGACAGGAAGCAAAGAGTAGGAATTAACGGGTCCTTTTCAGAATGACAGGCAGTGACTAGTAGAGTGCTGCAAGGTTCGGTGCTAGGACCCCAGTTGTTTACAATATAGATTAACGATTTAGACAAGGGAATTAAATGTAACATCTCTAAGTTTGCGGATGACTGAAAGCTGGGTGGCAGTGTGAGCTGCGAGGAGGATGCTATGAAGCTGCAGGGTGACGTGGATAATTTGGGTGAGTGGGCAGAAGCATGGCAGATGCAATTTAATGTGGATAAATGTGAGGTTATCCACTTTGGTGGCAAGAACAGGAAGGCAGATTATTATCTGAATGGTGTCAGATTAGGAGAAGAGGAGGTGCAACGAGACCTGGGTGTGCTTGTACATCAGTCACTGAAAGTAAGCATACAGATACAGCAGGCATGTTGGCCTTCATTGCGAGAGGATTTGAGTTTAGAAGCAAGAAGGTCCTACTGCAGTTGTATAGGGCCCTGGTGAGACCACACCTCCAGTGTTGTGTGCAATTTTGGTCTCCTAATTTGAGGAAGGACATTATTGCTATTGAGGGAGTGCAGCGTAGTTCACCAGGTTAATTCCCGGGATGGCGGGACTGACGTATGATGAAAGAATGGGTCAACTGGGCTTGTATTCGCAAGAATTTAGGACACCTTATAGAAACATATAAAATTCTTAGAGGATTGGACAGGGTAGATGCAGGAAAAATGTTCCGGATGTTAGAGTTCTGAACCAGGGGTCACAGTTTAAGAATAAGGATGTAGGCCATTTAGGACTGAGATGAGGAAAAACTTTTTCACCCTGAGTTGTGAATCTGTGGAGTTCTCTGCCACAGATGGCAGTGGAGGCCAATTCACTGGATGTTAGACTTAGCTCTTTAGGGCTAATGAAATCAAGGATTATGGGGAAATGGCTGGAACGGGATACTGATTTTGGATGATCAGCCATGATCATATTGAATGGCTGTGTTGACTCGAGGGGCCTAGTCCTGCACCTATTTTCTATGTTTCTATGTTTCTAATTACAGTGCAAAATGTCACCTGCTTTTTTGAATGTTTGATGCTGAAAATAAACTCAGGAGAAATAATTAATGTTGTGGTGCAGAAAGACACCTAGATTGTTTGTTCATCAAGTTTGCACCATTTTGATGCAGATTCTGTAAACATTTTAATGGTGGTAATCTAGAATATAGATTCAGCTTGTGCCAGATATGAGGGTTGAATGCAAATCTTCCCATCTCAGCAATCATCTAAGAATGTTTTTGGCACTCCAGAAATGTTTTAGTTTTAGCTTAAGAGATACAGCATAGAACAGGCCCTTCAGCCCACCGTAACTACACCAGCCATCAAACACCCATTCACGCTAGTTCTATGTTATCCCACTTTCTCATCCACTCCCTACACACTGGGGACACTTTACAAAACCACTTAACCTACAAACCCACGTATCTTTGGGATGTGGGAGGAAACTGGAGCGGCCGGAAGAAACCTGTGCAGTCACAAGGAGAAATTCCACATGGGCAGCACCCGAGGTCAGAATTGAACCCGGATCTCTGGTGCCGAGCGGATCTACCAGCTGCGCCACTGTGCTGTCCCCACCATTGTGCCGTCCTCACCATTGTGCCGTTCTCACCACTGTTATTTTAATAGAGAAACTAAAGGAACGAATACGTGCTAAATGGTTCCATTTTAAACCCAAGTTCGACAACAGAGTGGCCTGTAGGCTGTTTCCGCACATCTTTTAAAGTGACAGGACAAGTTAATAAATCATGTGAGCTTCTGAGGTTTATAAATAGAAATAGAACTTAGAAAGCTATATTAAATCCGTACAAATTCTTCGTTCAGTTGCAGCTGGAATATTGTGCCTGATTCCAACACCAGATTTTGGACACGACTGAAGTATTGCAAAGGGTATGGTGCAGATTCCTTGGAATATGTCCAGTGACAGGGGATCACGGAATAAACTGGAGAATGAATCGATTTTCATATGAGAGCAGGGAAAGGCTTTGACAGACGTGCTTAAAGTTGAGAAGGGTTTAAGTAGTGCGAATGAAATTAAGTAATTGCACATGGTTGAAGGGTTTATACATGGTATGCAAAACAAACAGTGACACAAGAGACTGGAGATGCTGGAATCTTGAGCCAAAAACAAACTGCTCGAGGAACTCCATTCACAAGTTTGCATAAGACCCAACCTTAGTGTGCTGGATTTCAAATGATGGCGAGATGCAGGAAGGAAATAGAGGACTCAGTCCCATGGTGTCAATAGAACAACCTCGCCCTCAACATCAGCAAAACAAAGTAACTGGTGATCGACTTCAGGAAGCCGAATCTAAGGCATTCGGTCTGGCGCTCTAAGGCAAGAACCCTACCGCTGTGGAACCGTGCCGTCCCTGTTAACGGGAACAGGTTGGGTCTCTGTACTAGGAAGCAGCTGAAGTTGTGGCCTTCCTGATGGGTAATGGAAATGTGAAGGGAATGGACATGATAAAGATGAGGCAATGGCCCTAGAAGTTGGAGGCTGATGAAGTGGTGGGGAGAAAGAGATTGCCTACAGCTGCCCTCGACTGCCTGTAACTAAATAGCGACCCCACTCCATTGCACTACGAGTTAAAAAGACCCATGCCGACTAAATTTTACTCGCGGAAAATGTTTCAACATGCTGAAAAATTGTCCGCGACCTAGCTGAGGCCGCGAGTATGCGGGAACTTCCCTTGAGCATGAAGGAGAGTTCCATTGACCTCATAGGACCTCCTAGGACCACGTGTCGACCATGCTGCGAGTTTGAGTCGAGAGCAAACTCTTCTAAACTCGCAGATTAGGTCGCCGCAGTGGGACAGCCCCTTGAGGTGTCCAAGATATAGGTGAGAAGGGAAAACAAACAACTGCACAAATGTTGTATTAAGACCTTGACCCGAATCGTCAGCTATCCTTGTTCTTCAGAGATACTGCCTGGAGTGGGAGGTATATAGATAAGGAAGTGTATAGACAAGGAAGTGTATAGATAAGGAAGTGTAAGGTGTGAAAACAGGACAAAGGGAACGGAGGTCAAGAAAAATATAGAATAGATCATCGTTAGTTGGGAGAAGGTAACAACAAAGCAAACAGAGTCTCAAATGTAGTCTGAGACAGTAAGACTGGTCGGAGAACTGGGAAGGGGGATGTGATGGAGAGAGAGTGAAAGCAAGGGTTACTTGAAGTTAGAGAAGTCAATGTTCATAACACTGGGGTGTAAGTTTCCCAAACAAATTATGAAATGCTGTTCCTCCAATTTGAGCTGGGCCTCACTCTGACAATGGAGGAGGCCCAGGACAGAAAGGTCAGTGTGGGAATGGGAGTTAAAGTGTTTAGCAACCGGGAGATCAGGTAGGTTCAGGCGGACTGAGCGGAGGTGTTCAGCAAAACGATCACTGAGCCTGCGTTTGGTCTCGCCATTATACAGGAGTCCACACCTGGAACAGCGAATACATTAGATGAGGTTGGATGAGGTGCAAGTGCGAGCATAGATTAATTTGTACCCTTCCGAGGGGATTTTGATAAGTACTTGCAAGGAGGGAAGAATCAGAGGAACAAGGCGAAAGAACATGTGCGTGGGAAAGAGCCAGGGCAAACTAAATAAACGGCTCTGCACTAGCTGTGGCCTGGCTGCCCACTGAGATTATGTTTCCATCAGCCAGAAGGAGAACTGATGATGGAGCAGCTGCAAGGACCCTGGGTTCACCGGGTACACTCCCAATGACTATTTATGAAGCTCAGCAGCTGCTGCGATCACGAGCCTGACGACTCCAACGCTTGCAGAGCGCGATTTCCGCAGCTCAGAAATAGATTTGTATTTCTCTCTCCAAAGGCTATTTGAGGGCACTCAGGAGGATCACTACAGTGAAATGGTTCACAGATCGGGCAGCCACTGGATGATTAACATGGAGGAGATACGGCAACACACGATGGAATGGATGTGATCGTGTTGGTGAAGGTGCCGTGGAGGTTGCTGCGATTGAAGCGTTGTAAGGAGGGATAGGATAGGCTGGGTTCATTTCTCCTGGAGTGTAGGAGACTGAGGGGTGTGGAGTTTGGAGATACAGGACCTTCAGCCCCATCAATTCTACACCAGCCATCGATCGCCCTTTCACACTAGTTCTATGTTATCCCACGTTTACATCGACTCCCTACACACTAGGGATCATTTTACATAGGCCCATTAACCTGTAAACACTTTTGCATGTCTTTGCAAAGTGGGGAGAAACCAAAAGACCCGGAGGAAATCGACACAGTCACAGGGTGAACATACAAACTCCACACAGGCAGCATTCGAGGTCAGGCCCGAAGCCAGATTTCTGGAGCTCTGAGGCAGTAGCTCTATGAGCTGTGCCACTGGGACGCCCTTACCAAAGTGAGGGTTTTACTATGGAACAAATAATTTCACCCATTAATGGATAAAAAGACATTGCATGATTCTACTACCATCCGATAACATTAATAGTCACCAGTCTTCTTCTTCCCAACATAACCCTACCACCAAAGAATAATACACTTTCAGATGACAACAAACCATTTGATGCACAGCCTTTTCTAACGCAGTAATTTCAAGCAATCATCCCACTTATTTCTAATCACTTCTTTACTGGGGATGAACTGACTGATTGCAGAAACCTGCCAGCAAGCAATAGAAACTTCCCACAATGTCACCACTATAATCGGCCGTGGAGCCCTGCGCTGTTTAGTTGTGGCACATTATCATTAGGCAAGCTTGCACACAGTTACATTATTCATCCAGCCAGCAATCTCACCCATCAGTGACAAGGTCATGAGTTGAACAAAAACAGAGGACAAATATTTGGTCACTCATAGGCAGCACAGTGGCACAACTGGAGGAGATACTGCCTCACAGTTGAGACCTGGGTTTGATCCTGACTTTGGGTGCTATTTGTGTGGAGTTTGCACAATGTCCCTGTGGCCGCATGGGTTTCCTCCGATGTTCCAGTTTCTTCCCACATCCCAAAGATGTGCAAGTTTGTGGGATAATTGGACTCTGTAAGTGAGGCTTTCATCAATTACCTCAGTGTATAGGAGTGGATGAGAAAGTGGTAGGTGTGGACTCGATGGGCCAAAGGTCCTGTTTCCATGCTGTATCTCAAAACTAAACTCAACGTCAGTGCAGGAATGAGGGAGTGTGTGATTGCTAAATGGTTCAACTTTGGATGAGATGCCAAACTGAAGTTTTTACTGCTTGCCCATACAAGTCCTCCTCATCTTATGAACGCCCGACTAATGTACAGCCCATATGGATGAACAAGGATGGATTGCTAGCAATAACAGAGCTGCAGAAATCTTCTGCTGCGTGAGAACTCAGGTTGACAAATTTCCGACTTGTGAACCGTTTGTGATATGAACAGTTCACAGGAATGGAACCCTGACATAAACCAGGATCGACCTGGATTTGGTAAATTTTTTTTTAAAAAAGTCCCCTGTCCCATGGAATAAAATCAATGATACTGGATGACCTAGTCATTACCAGATGAAGGTTGAGGGACTTTAGATAAAATACTTTGCAATGATATGCTGGGAAAGTCGTTTCTTACTCTCATGGGTCAACATAAGATTGTGAAAATTGCACCAAAAGTCTCATTTCTTTCTTTCGTTAAGTGTCCTTCGCCTGAGAAAAGAGGTTGAGATGCAGATTGCACAGCTTTCCATCTCACAAAACTTCTGCAGAAGTGACACTTTTTCCATCCCATCCCCACACACCTGGATGATGCTTGCTTTGTGAATCACCCACAACCTCACCACTTCCAACTAAGGCACCACTGGGGATGAAACGCTTGAGATCTGCCGGTGTAGACAAAGACAGAAAATTAAATAAATATGTAATTGGTTTTCATTGTTTCATGTTCTGCTTTCCTCTAGATTCAATACAATTTAATGAAGAACTGGTATAAATATCATTAGCAAAGTCCCACATCGAGTTTGAACTGCTTTTTCACCTTCCAAAAGTCTGAAACTGATTTCTGTCAAACGTATGGAATGACATTTTCTAATATTCACTTTATGCTGTAACTTTTTCTACCTATCTCTTTTCATTGATTACCCTTGCTGCGTATCTAAACTATATTTTAAGTAGATCAGAACAAATCTGCATCTAGCCCCCTGCCCAGACTCAATGCCTGAGGTGAGTCACTGTCTGAGGTGCCAACCATTAAACTTTCCAGTCACAGAGGACAGAGCCCAAAAGATGTGGCAAAGCAAGCTCCACACCAGGAGCAGTCTTCAGGAGTTGGAGCCCAAAACGCCATCCCTGTAATGGTCTGATGGCTTCTGGCAGCCAGTTTTTGAATTATTGACATTTACAAATAAAATTAATTTAAAAACTATTAAAAAGTAAGCTTTTTAAATTTGTTTGTAACTATGAATAATTCAAATATATTATTCAATGTAAAAATAAAATGTTATAATTGTTTTTGAAGTTATTTTAATTCATTAGGATATTCGCAAACACCTAAAAACATCAGAATAGAGGAACAGAGCAAAATAATCAAACCGCCTACCTTTATCCACAGGGTCAGATTTCTGTGTTCGACCCAATATGTGTTGATGTTGAAGATGTTAACAGCTGAACGGTTCTCTATGGAAGGATTGATTATCCATTAGTTCAGTTTGGCCCATTGAATTCTGTGCCTTTACGTGACTGTCTGTAAATATTACACAACTGATTACATTTTTTCAAAACTATACATAAATATTTTTACCAAAGAATATTCGATATGTATCGTCCTTTACATTGATTGTGTCATCAAATCAATACATTCTCTTACGATGCATCAGCACCTCTCATGTGTCTTCTTTAAGACATCTAGGAGGTGTTTGCGAGGCTGTTACATAGGACTCAGCCTCACACTGTGCAGTAGTGGCAGGACCTTGACTGTAGTCCTTCCCCTTTTCATTGGTTGTGCCACTTCAATGCATCCCTTACATGTCCATCTGCAACTTGCAATGCAACTGTTAGCACCATTCCCAGACATCACTCTGCATTGGAAGATCAATAAGTCTTAGAAGATAGACACAAAGTGCTGGAGTAACTCAGCGGGGCAGGCAGCATCTCAGAAGAGAAGGAATGGGTGATATTTTGGGTCGAGACCCTTCTTCAGAAGATCAATAAGTTGACGATCTAATTGATGATTGGGTCAGAAAGCGTCCTTGGGAACAGCCTGCAGATCAGGAGTCCACTGTTACACAGCTCCAAGGCTCAAATCGCAACAGTGACCATTGCATCCTTTTCCAGAGCTTCTTAGGAAGGCACCGTCCACAAAGAGGTAGACAATGGTCTCATCCACACCACAGCCATCTCAGGGGCAGTGTGCACGAGGAGTGAATGCCAGCCAAGCAAAGGTCTTGGTGAGTTCAGGTGATGAGACATTCTGCCAAAAGGTTTTGACAGTCTTTTCAGGAAACCATCCCACAGCTTCCATTGTGGCCTTCTCCTACAGGCCTGCAAGACTTCCAAGAACCAGATATAGGTTTAAGGTAAGAGGGGAGCAGAGGGGAGGGGGGGGGGGAGGCACATTTAATAGGAACCTGAGGGACAACTTTTTTTACACAAAGAGTGGTAGGTATATGGAACGAGCTGCCAGAGGACATAATTGTGAAAGGTACTAATACAGGGTTTACAAATAATTTGGACAGGTATATGGATAGGATAGGTTTAGAGATATACAGGCAAAACATAGGCAGGTGGGACTTGTGTAGATGGGACATGTTGGTCGGTGTGGGCAAGTTGGGATGAAGGGTACGTTTCCATGCTGTATGACTGTGACTCTACCTGATGGATTACTGGAGCAGAACAGTGGTGACTAGAAGAGCTCCAGCAATCCCATGTTCAGTTCGGGCCTAGAGGGACGTCTGTGTGGAGTTTACATGTACATCCAGCAACCATGTGGATTGCCACCAGATGCTCCAGTTTCTCCCCAGTATTGCAGGTTAACTGGATACTGTAAATTACCCCCAGTGAGGGTGGGTGGTAGAACCTATGAGTGTTGATGGCAATGTGGAAAGAATGGCTTAGAGGGACAATCAGTTGGAAGAACGGGATTGATGTGTGTTCTCTGGGAGCTGGCACGGACATGATGGGCCAAACATGCCTTCCTCAGTGTTATGAGGAACTAAGAAACTAGCACGGGCCCCCGAACTGCTAATGCAGTACTATATCCACCATGCTGAAAAATGGATCCAGCCACCAATGTTAACAATATAAACACCGCTTTTACACCAGAGATACAAACAAGCGCAAACCTTTGCCTTCACCTTCTCACTCGCTCCATATATCATTCCTACACTTGTTATTTACAGTTTTTGTTATTGAATAGCTATGGATGAGTCAGTTCTAAGGAATGCAGCCTCAGCAATTGTATTGATTTTCTGACCAAATAAATATCTTACAATTATTACAAATGTGCAATTTATTAGTTTCATTAATACAGTGATTGATTTTTTTGCCAACAGATAGTAGAGAATCAGGGATAATAATAAATAAAAGTGTTCCTCCATTTCTGTAGCTGTGTGCACTGCTCTGCAAATCCTGAAGTTCGGAAGCAACAAAAAATAACTTTCACTGAAATTTTTATCCTTCTGAACGAATAGATAATGTCACAGCGATGGGGCTATTGAGTAATTAAAAATACATCGTAAACAAATTGCAGTCTTTATGGCTCAAAATTCAATTATTTGTCACAGAACAGTCCAAAGTAAAATGCTTGTTCTTTGAACAGGTTTTGGGAGGCGTTAATGGGAATAGAGGGGTGAGTAGTGGGCCGGGACGCTCCCTGCATGCAGGCCTGACTTGCCCGCCGTGGACCGAAGACGGAGGACCCTCTCAGTAGGCCCGGCTTACTCACTGTGGTCTCTGGCGGGACCGGGATCCCACCCACAGTCGACGGTACCTCGAGCGAAAGCTCGACGGTCAACGGGACCGGGAACCCGCCCGAAAACTCGGTGGATGGTGTAACCGTGAGGGGACTGGAGAAGTCGGACGCGAGGTGTAAGGACCGGCAGGAGGGTGAACCTGGATAATGCCTCCAGCGCCTTCAGGTCCAGTGGCTGCAGGGAAACAAAGATGGCTGGTCTAGGAAGGGAAAGCGACGTCGGTTCGCGGGAACTGCTCCAGTACAGAGCGTGTGGGCCAAACGGACTTTGGAATTTGAATAATGCCGCCACAAATGGTGGCACCAACATGTGTAATATATGCAAAAAGAATTTCACTGTGCAGTTGCATGTGACAAATAAAGCACCATTAACTATGGAGAGAGAGGTGAGGGCAGACAGCGAGAGAGGATAGGGTGCAGAAAAGGAAAAAGTCTGGAAGTGAGAGATTGCATACTATGGAGATGAGAATGCCAGAGAGTGTGTGGAAGATGGAGAAGGGGTGATGGGAGAGAGCAAGGAAAAGAGAGCATGAGAGGAGTGAGAGAGCATACGAGGCATGAGAGTGAGAGAGAGAGAGAGAGAGAGAGAGAGAGAGAGAGAGAGAGAGAGAGAGAGAGAGAGAGAGAGAGAGAGAGAGGGAGAGAGGGCAAGTAGTAGGGAAAGAGTGCGCAAGGAGGGAGAGCACAAGGACAGAGAGAGAGCAAGGAAGGAGAGAGTGTCAGGAGGGAGAGTGCATGGGCAGAGGGAGAAATGAGGAGGAGGGAGGGGATGTAAGGAGAGAATGCATGAGGAAGAGGGGGAGAGCACAAGGAAAAAAGGAGAGAGCCACCTGGTGAATGTGGGAATCTGAAGGATCAAAGGCAATATGCGACCTGGGGACATCTGAGTGCCCACCTGCTATAGGTTGATGATTGATACTTGTACCGAGGAAAAGCTTTTGTTTGTGTGCTATCTAACCCAATCTGATAACACTACACATGAACACAATCAAGCCAACCCCGTAGAAAAGGTAGAGTGAGGAGGAAGAAACAGAGTCCATCATGTAGTTCTCAGCAATGTGGCAAACAGTTACAAAGAAAAAGCTTATGAGAGAACCATTCAAAATTCTAATAACAAAGGGGAAGAAGCTGAGTCAGGTGGTGTGCAGTTTGCAGCATCTGTATTTTGTGAATGATGAGAGCAGGGAGAAGAAGGATTGACGGGGGTGGGAAAGGTATTTGATTATGTTGGCTGCTTTCCGGAGGAATAGAGATGGAGTCAATGGTGGGGAGCCCGGTCTGCATGATAGAAGGCAAACACAAAATGCTGGAATATAAGCCCTGTCCCACTGTACAAGTTCATTCAAGAGCTCTCCCGGGTTTAAAAAAAAATCAAACTCGTGGAAGCATGTGGAATGTACGTTGCGGGTACGTCGGAGCTCGGGGACGTCTCCTAGCGGCTCGTAACGCTAACGGCAGGTACTTGGGAAACGCGGTAAGCTCGGGAAGACTCGGGAAGATTTTTCAACATGTTGAAAAATGTCCACGAGAGCCCTGAGTACCTACGAGCAGCCATTACCGTAAATCTCAGTTTGAAACTCGGTTTGAGTATTTTATCCTCACCCCATTATTGAGGCATTGGTGCATTGTTCAAAATGCTTCTTCTGCTAAGAATTTAGATCAAGTCCCCACCTGTGCGGTTTAAGTCCCACTGAACTGGAATAAAAATTCTGTCCAGCACTCCACTCTCAACACCAATCATGAGTAGTAGCTGGTCATTCATCATCGCACGGTTAGTGTGAAGGACAACTAATAAAACAGGTTAGGACTACAGGTTAGAATAATTAATCAAACATGAAACAACTCAAGGCATTTTTGAAGAATGCAATACCCACATAAGCCTTTTGCTCTCCATTCAGGAACAATGCTGATGTTGAGTTTTCAGTCAATTTTGCTAACATTATTAGACGCAGTATAATTTGAAGGAGGTTCCTTTTCATTCATTCTCTTGACATGGGTTTCACTGACAAAGCACTATTAGCCCGTTCCGGATGGTTGGAGAAAAGTGAACAGTTCACTGGTTATTTCAGACGGTAGTTAACCACGGCAGGATCCCTTCATTAATCAATACCGATTCACTCCGAAAACATCTTTGTGATATGAAAGATATAGAAAAGCAGAAACATTGCATCATGGAAACATCTCTCTTCTAAAACTGAAGACGTCTCATTAAGTAAATTGATATCGCCCAAAGCAAAGATAACAATGATTCTGTTGTCTGTGCCTCAGTGGCTGTCATGTCTGAGGTAAGAGGGATCTGACCCATGGTCCAGAGAATGAAGCACTGAAAGAGAGAGTTAGATGTTGCTCTAAGGGCTAACGGAATCAAGTAATATGGGGGAGAAATCAGGAATGGGGTACTAATTTTGGATGATCAGCCATGATCATATTGAATGGCGGTGCTGGCTTGAAGGGCCAAATGGCCTACTCCTGCACCTATTTTCTATGTTTCTATGTTTCTAAAAACTCTCTTCATGTTATGGAGACAATACAGTCTCTATGCAGACAATAGACAAAAAATGCTGGAGTAACCCAGCGGGTCAGGCAGCATCTCTGGAGAAAAGGAACAGGTGACGTTTCTAGTCAAGACCCTTCTTGAGACTCTTCTTCAGAACACTAACCCGACCTCACACAACCCTAACCCTGCCTCAACAACAGAACACTACGACCAATCCATGCACAACCACAAACTTTTATTTTGGCATTGCGTTTTGCATGAATCTATATTTTTGTAAACAGTGTTGCAAGGGAACAAGTTCAAGGATCTGACTAGTAGAACAGAAAAAGGCTCACTCATCTGTTTAGTTACAAATCAGTTTTTTTGGCAAGAGAGAAAACGCAATACTTGTGTAGGAAAGAACTGCAGATGCTAGTATAAATCAAAGGTAGACACAAAATGCTGGAGTAACTCAGCGGGATAGGCAGCATCTGTGGAGAGAAGGAATGGGTGACGTTTTGGGTCGAGACACTTCTTCAGACAATACTTGTCTTACTATGCGCGGAGTCCGTTTTACAGTAGCACCCCTCGCTCTCTCTCTCGCTCTCGCTCTCTCTCTCTCTGCCTCCGTCCGTGGCGTTGATTACGACTCAGCCCGTCGGTGAACCCCTCTGATGGTTAAACTAACAAACTAATCTATGGCTTCCTAGTGCCTGCCTTTAAACAGGTAAGAAATCAGCCGTTGAAATAACCGACGGTAAGTCCTGGCCAATAGCACTGCTCTCAAATTCAAACTATAACCAATGGCAGGGGACTGCATCCAAGCGAGCCCCCTCCCCCTTTAGGAACAAAGCGCTATCAGCTGCAGACTGGCGGGTAAAGCAACACACACACCGCTGCCGGTTTGGCGCACAAAGGTTGAAACAGAGCGCCATCGGCTTATTGGGTGGGAATTTAAACAAAGAGCTGTCGGCCGCAGCGCTATGGGTTCTAAATATAGGACTGCTGGCCGCAGTGCTATGGGCTTTAAACATAACGCTACCGGCCATAGTATTATGGGCTTTAAACATAGCGCGATGGCCACAGCGCTATGGGTCACAGACTGTTCGGGCAAAATTCTCAAAAACATTCCACCCCTCGAACAGTCTGCTTACCGTCACATCTGGCCCGCAAGCGTTACCTCGTTACATCCGGCCCACAGGCTGTAGTAAAGTCCACGTGGTCGTGATGCCAAACCGCACGTGCAACGTTGTAATATTATGGCCAACAAGATTGTCCCAATGGTCAGTCCCCAGTGCACCACTGTTGTCCACCATCCTCCTGTGGGATTGTAGTCGTGGTACTTTTCTTCGACCCTTCAAATCTTCTCTCCTACTTCCTGGATGTGGTCAGCAAGGTTGGTGATATTCTCTTTTACTCACTCAGGGTCAAACCAGTCACCGAGTATATATGACCACGCATGATAGAAATTAACTTGTTTTATCAGAGGTCCCAAACCTTAATGCCGTCATCAATACCACCAGAGATAATCTATTCGCTTGTGTCATTAAATGTTGCTGCCAGTACATGGTACATATTTTGAAACGTATGGATTGCAGCCTTCTTCCGAATGTCCCATAGCTTCACTGTTTCATCGTCACTTCCTATACAGACCAACTGTGGTCCCTGTCGGGCTGGATAACATGAATTCACAAAGGATGTGTGACCTTTAAGTCCAATGATTCTTTCACCTGTTTCACTGTCCCACACTGCTACAGTTTTGTCTGTTGATGCTGGAGAAAGCATGCTGCCATCTGTGTTATAATGCAATTCCATCACTGAACCACTGTGACCTTCCAATGTAGCATAATTATCGCGGTCGCCATATACATTCCAAAACAATGCGAGTCGATCAAATCCTGCAGATGCCAGTGTTGATCTATTCAGGTGAAATTTACAACAATAAACTTTTCTCTTGGGACCCGTTAAAAGCATTAGAGGAGCTTGAAGACTCGAGGTTCTTGGTCCCACCTGCAGCAGGGCCTGCTGCGGGCACTGAGGACAGCAGCTTGTTGCAGGGGGTACTTGGGCCTGCACTAGTACCATCTCGTTTGCTATTTTATTTTATCAAACATTTTCTATTCAACTCGTCAGATCCTGCCGACTACACCAAATGTTACAAGTGAACAGGTTTAAGGATCTGACAAGAAGGACAGAAAAAGGCTCACTCGTCTGCTTACATACAAATCAGTTTTATTGTCAAGAGACAACAGAAACAATACTTTTCGTGGTATGTGCGGGGTCCATTTTACAGCAGCAGATGTCTCTCTCTCTCTCTCTCTCTCTCTCTGCCTACGTCCACGGCGCTGATCGCGACTCAGCCCGATAGTAAACCCCCCTCATACCTAAACTATCAAACTAACATGGCTTCCTAGCTCCCTTTATACAGGTAAGAAATCAGTCATTGAAATAGACAATAGACAATAGGTACAGGAGTAGGCCATTCGGCACTTCGAGCCAGCACTGCCAATCTCTGTGATCATGGCAGATCATCCACAATCAAACCCCGTTCCTACCTTTACCCCATATCCACTGACTCCGCTATCTTTAAGAGCTCTATCTAACTTTCTCTTGAAAGCATCCAGAGAATTGGCCTCCACTGCCTTCTGAGGCAGATTCCACAGATTCACAACTCTCTGGGTGAAAAAGTTTTTCCTCATCTCCTTTCTAAATGGCCTACCCCTTATTCTTAAACTGTGGGCCCTAGTTCTGGACTCCCGCAACAATGGGAACATGTTTCTTGCCTCTAGCATGTCAAATCCCTTAATCTATATTACTAAAAGCCTATTCTTGACCACTTCCTGTTGTTCTGTATATTGATTTTTTGAATAAATGCTGCCACTTATGGCTGTGATTTTTGGCCATCTTACTCAGTCCCCCTCCGCTGCACAGGGCAAGAGGATTTTTCCCATCTATGAAAAATAAAAGAGTTATTAGTGTTTAAAAAATGTTGGAATTCTCTCTCCAGAAGGCCACGCCCCTTCGGAGGGACTATAAAACCCAGAAGTGTTGAGTGCCTCAGTCAGTCTCTGCAAGATGGGGGAGCGAGAGGGTCACATCTCTCAGTCTGAGCAGTGAATAACACTGAACACATGTCTACTAAACTGCGAGTGGTTTTCCTGACCTGTCAGTACCCTTAATGTGGTTGGAAAATATAGTTTGGAAATGCTAAAGCTGTGTTGCCTTTAGTTTGGAAATGCTAAAGCTGTGTTGCCTTTGGTTTGGAAATGCTAAAGCTGTGTTGCCTTTGGTTTGGAAATGCTAAAGCTGTGTTGTCTTTGGTTTGGACATGCTAAAGCTGTGTTGCCTTTGGTTTGGAAATGATAAAGCTGTGTTGCCTAATTAAAGTTGCTTTATCTAATTAAAGTTGCCTTGCCAAATTAAAGTTGCCTTGCCTAATTAAAGTTACCTTGCCTTCTATATAATTAAAATTCTAATCTTGACCACTTCCTGTTTGCGTTTTATATTGATTTTAGAAAAAACGCTACCACGTATGGCTGTGATTTTTGGCCATCTTACTCAGTCCCCCTCCGCTCATCAGGTGCTGAGGATTTTTCCCGTAGATGAAAAATAAAAGAGTTATTAGTGTTTAAATAATGTTGAGATTCTCTCTCCTGTCAATCATGCCATGAAGGCCACGCCCCTTCTGGTGGGAGGGACTATAAAACCCAGAATTGTGGGCGTGGCTCAGTTTCTGCAAGATGGAGGAGGGAGAGGTCACGACTCGCTGTCTTTAGTGACCTTGCACCCTGCTTGAAATGGTATGAAACTGCACTTGAATTTGGTGGCCTTGCACCCTGCTTGAAGTGGTAAGAAATTGCACTTGAATTTGGTGGCCTTGCACCCTGCTTGAAATGGAATTTCATGGAATAGCTGTGAATCAACTACCAGCCCACCAGCCGTGAGTGAGTGAGCTCCCAGCACAACAGGCTTGAGTGACTGAGCCGCCAGCCCAAGATCCATTTGGCCCACAATGTCCATACTAGCCCTCTGGAAACCAGTCCAGCTCACAACACCCATACTAGCGCTCCAGAAACCCCCCCCCCCCCCCCACCACTGGCCACCAATATTGGAATTGATGGAGAGGTGGAATATTGCGTTGGGGACCAGCCCTCCCGTGTGATGCTGGGACCCAACGGGTCCCACTTAGTCTCGTAATCTTATATGTTTCTATAAGATTACCTTTCATCCTTCTAAACTCCAGTGTATACAACCCCAGTCGTTCCATTCTATCAATAACCGCCGGTAAATACTGGCCAATAGCGCTGCTCCCAAATTCAAACTATAACATGGGATTGCATCCGAGCGAGGCCTCCCCACCTTTGGGAACAAAGTGCTATCAGCCGCAAACTGGCGCGTAAAGCAATACACTGCACTACAGTTGGCGCGCAAATCAATACACACAGCGCTGCCAGTTTGGCGCGTAAAAGTTTAAACAGAGTTGTCGGCTGCATCGCTATGGGCTTTAAACATAGCGCCATGGCCACAGCATATGGGTCACAGGCTGTTCGGGCACAATTCTCATATAACACACAGCCATTTTACTATTTACTATTTAAGATACAGATACAGCATGGAAACAGGCTCTTCAGTCCACCGCCTTCAAGCCGACCATCAATCACCCATTCAAGCCAGCTGTATGTTATCCCATTTACTTAACCCCTCCCTAAACATTCTTACACAAGCCAATTATCTGCAAAGCTGCTCATAGCTGGGATCTCGGGAGGAAACTGGAGCACCCGAAGGAAACACACATCTCAGGAAGAATGTGCAAACTCCACACAGCCAACACCTGAGGTCGGGATTGAATCCGGGTACTTTGTGCTGTGAGGCAGCAGCACTACCTACTGCGTCGCTGAGTTTGAGAATTTTGTGTGATGTTTGTATGATTTATGTCTTGGTGTTTTTGGTTGAGTCCAGGTGCCTGTGATGCTGCTGCAAGCAAGGTACTCTACCGTACTTGTGCATATAACAATAAGCTCAAATTGTCCATGATTAAGTGCAAGAATTAATTTTCTAACTGAGTTGAAGTGCTTCCTTTTATTCGGGTTAAAAGGCAATGTTTTTTAATCACTGTTCAAGCTTTATAACTTCATAAAGATAAAAAGAGCAGTGATGTGGTCCCAGGTTTAAGATGTTCTGAAACTGATAAAGCAGAAGATAAAAGAAGACATTTCTTTTTTTCCATTAAACATTCCGTTCATACTGGACAGCACAAACTTTGACAGTCCTTCAATTATTAATTCTCTCTAGGCCTGCTAGATAGGCTGCTGATGAATTCAATGGGATCAATGGGCTTATTTCCACCACTGAGAGATATGGAGCATCTAAATGAAGGACAAGCTGAAATAGCACAATGCATTCTAGTCTGCCAAACCTTTCCAATCGATAATGAGAAAGTCTGAAATCCAGTCTAACCCATCAAATTCACATCCAACAAAATAACACCCTTCATTTCTGAAATTTTCATAACTGCTATCTTCATTTTTCCTCTTGTTCTAGATGGTTATAGATGTCATAGTTTGCAACCATCTGCTGAATTTTCATTCAAGGCATTCCCCCATTTTATTCCCCAAAAGATTATAGATTGTTCAGTTCATTCACAGTTAGAAACATTTTATTGAAATTAAATACAATGGGAGACTTAACAGGAATGTATAAAATAATAAGAGGCATAGATCGGGTAGATAGTCAGAACCTTTTTCCCCAGCGTGGAAACGTCAATGACTAGAGTGCACAGCTTTAAGGTGAGAGGGGCAAAGTTTAAAAGAGTTGCGTGGGGTAACTTCTTACATGTTTCCCCCCACAGAGAGTGATGGGAACACGCTGCCAGGGGTGGTGGTGGAAGCAGATATGACAGTGGTGTTTCAGGGGCTTTTAGACAGGCACTAAGATATGCAGGGAAATGGAGGGATATGGATCATGTGCAGGGAGAGAATAGTTTAAATTGGCATCCTGTTGGGCATGGACATTGTGGGCCGAAGAGCCTATTCCTGTGCTGTATGCTGTGTCCCAGTGTTCCTCTTTGTAAAGCATTTGATTATTAATTTCTAGCACGTTCCTATGTCCAGTACTGGTGGTTAAGTGATGAGTTTACATGGGCCCTTCCTACTGTAATCACGGGTTATGGGAATATAGGTCAGAAATATAAATGAGGAATGTAGAATTATTTCAAATGAGGCAAAGCATATTATAATTTCCATTACAGCCAAACTCGAAATTCATTTCACACAAAGGCTACATAATTTCACTCTCCACATGCAAATTAGAGATTAGATAATTGGCTTTTAAATTATGTTTTTGGTTTCAATAATTTAACCATCTTCCTTCCATACACTCATTGGCTTTTTCCATTCATTTATGCACTGTGGAATTACTGACAAGATCAGCATTTCTTAGTTACACCTAACTTCCCTTGAGGTGGCAGTGATGTGCTACTTTCTTGACATTGAATGGCTTCTGGGTCTTTTTTAAAGAGCATCTACAAGTCAAAGAACTATGCAGAATGGAAGCAGGCCATTCAGCCCACCTTGTCCATGCCGAACAAGCTGGCATGCTGCGCTAGTTCCATTTACTTGCATTTGGCCCATATCCTTTTAAACCTCCCTGACCATATATCTGTCCGCATGCATTTTAAAAGTCAGAATTGGATCCACTTCTATAGCTCCCTCTGGCAGCTCATTCCAGATATGAGTGAAAATTTTGGCCCCGAGGTCCATTTTAAACTCTCGCCTCTCACCTTAAGCTTGTACTCTCTAGATTTAGAATCCTCTAACCTGGCACTTTATCAGGATTAGTGTGTTTGAACACAATTTGGACCCAGTATGGAAAGCTTCGTTTTTAGTTTAAAGATACAGCGTGGAAACTGGCCTTTGGCCCACCGAGTCCACACCAACTAGCGATCCCCGCACATTAACACTACCCTATATACATTAGGGACAATTTTACATTTATACCCAGCCAGATCAGTAAGCTGCTCATTTATTTAATGAGGGGTTGTATACAAAAACAGGGATATAATGTTGAGGCTCTATAAGGCACAGGTAAGGCCGCATTTGGAATATTGTGAGCAATTTTGGGCACCATATCTTAGCTCATTTTGATATTCCGCTTTAGAGTAACAAGTATGAAATATTATGCAAATTATGAATGGTATACCTTGCATTAATCCATGTGAAATTCCATTTTTTACTTACTGGTCTTAAAAACATGAAGGCTTTATTATTTGGATTTGTTGCCAGTTTCCTGACCATTCTGCTACTTCTTTTGACTACATCTATATATTAGTAAAACTCTCATCTTGTTTGTTTGTATGCGTGGTGTGTGATCCTGGAACTACACCAAAATGGTGCACAATAGTGCTACAAATCTTTGCCCGCCTTACTCACCATTGTCCTGGGGTGTGCTGTGGCAAGTTTCATTCGGATTGATGTTATATTTTACAAGTTATTCATATTTTAAACTTTACAAAACCCACTTTTCAAAAATCACTTTTCCACACCCTGTCTGTTAGCTGCGTATGATGTCACAATGATGCCACAATTTGATCCCGAATCTAATTACAATTAAAAAATCGCGACTTTCAAAAAAACTCAGGAGGTAGTGGGAGGTAGGGAGTGGGGGTTAGAGGGAGAGGAGGGCAGAGGGGGAGGTGAGGAGGGAGTGTGGGGGGGTTGGGATAGGGGGGGTGATGAGCGGGGGAGGTGAGGGATAGCAGGATAGGAGGGGGTAGGGAGGGGAGTGGGGTTATGGAGGGAGTAAGAGTGACTGAGGGTAGGGGAAATGAGAGGTGAGGGAGAGGTGAGGGAGGGAGTGGGGGGAGGGGAGGAGGAGAGGGGAAAGACGAGGGAGGGTGAAGAGGAGGGAGAGGGAGTGCTGTGGGGATGAGGGGGAATGGAGGAGGATAGGGTTAGGAAGAGGTATGGCGAGGCGCAGTTGGGGGAGAGTTGCTGTGACTCGCGTCACATCAGTGATCCCTGGCGTCTCAATAGGAACCCCTCAGCCACGCCTGTGCAGTTGGGGGCTATGGGTCAGTGGTGGAATATGTCCTTGGGGTATGGTGCCCAACGGGTCCGCACCTGGTCTAGTATATTCTATTATTAATCATGAGTCATGAGTACATCATCACAAGTATTTGGCAACTCCACATGTCACACCAATTATGTTACAATTGTTTACTCTTTTCGTTACTTCTTTAAAGAATTCACTGTGGGTCAAACATGAGCTTTAAGGGGCTGTCACACTTGGGTAACCTAATCCGCGAGTTCTGGCGAGTTTGCCCTCGACTCAGACTCGCAGCATGGTCGACACGAGGTCCTAGGAGGTCTTTGTAACTCTCCTTCATGCTCGAGAGTGGTCCCCGCGTACTCGAGGCCTCAGCTAGGTTGTGGCGTTTTTTTCAACATGTTGAAAAATGCCGGCGAGTAAAAAATGTTCGCCATGGTAAAAATCGATACTTTTTTACTCATAGGTTTAGTCGAGGTAGTTCGTAGTAGGTCGTAATGCTATCGTAGGTAATCAAAGGTACTCGAAGGTAGTCGAAGGTCCTTGAGAAAAAAAAGGTGAATAGAAAAAAAAGATAATGTAAACAGCAGCACGTGACGTCCTGTCATTCCAGGGTGTGTTCATTCATAGCTGGAGAGTTTTTTGGAGGAGACACTTTAGAGATGGCACCAAACAGGCAGCAGCGTAAGGGCAGGGCACAACCCTAAAAAAAAACTGCCATGCAGGTGTTGCCCACCCAGGAGGAGGAGTGGCAGGAGGAGATGCCACAGGAGGTGAGAGTGCAGGAGGAGGAAGCCCTGCATGAGAGCTCCCTGGAGGAGGAGACCAGGGAGGTAGGCAATGTCCCCACCACAACCCCATCCTTCACTGCCTCATTTGAAGGCAGCAAAGCAGCCCTTTCTACTGTGTCTGACACAGCATCAGAGGCAGATGCCCCATAGGTGGTGAGGGAGGGCTGGAGGAAGGTTTTGCCCTATACTTTTACCAGGAAGCAGGAGAGAGACCTTGTTGAATGGTTCCAGCAGGATGCCATCCTGTATGATAAAGAAAACGAGGAGTACAGGGACAGGGACAAGAAGATCAGATTTTTCGAGGGAAAGGTGAAGGAGTATCCTGACATTTATCAAGTTCTCATACTGTCCAAGCCTGAATCTTCTTTGCAAGAGGGGCTTCACCCACTGAGACCTCTTTTTGTGCTTCCTCTTCACCCTTGTTCTTACCATTCTGCCTTTAGGCTGCAGAAGCAAAAGGGCTGGTGCAAACAGCAGGAGTTGTATTTTTACTGCTATCCTCCTCACCAGTTCCTTCCTTGCACGCATGGCTCAGAATGATTTTTTTTTTAATCTGGCAGGCATTTTATAGTGAAAAAGAAAATGCTAACATGATCTCATCTTCTCTGATGATCATTTGAGCTGCAGCCACTCGTCGCTATTCGTAGTTGGCTTTCGTTGTAGTCGACTGAGGTCAAAGGGGGTGGTCCTCACTCTCCACTATTCGGGGTCCAATTTGCTAGAGACCATCCTCGACTAAATCGTACATAGTCGAAGCTAGTCTTCAACATAGTAGAAGGAGGTCGAAGGAGATCGAAGGAGGTCTTCTACATAGTCGAAGGGGGTCTTGAACATATTCGTAGGTGGTTCTATACATAGTCGAGGAAGGTCGCAGGAGGTGTTCTACTTCGGCGAGTCAACACGACCATGACACTTTTTTAAAACTCGCCTAAACTCTTCTACACTCGCGGATTAGGTCGCCCAAGTGGGACAGCCCTTTTACTTTTGCATCCATGTCTACTAAATTTCATTGTAGCTTGGCAGCTCGATGTTTCTCTATGATATTTTTGAGACGAGATTTCCAAGCAGTTCTTAACATCAGCACAAAATTTACTGACCTATAATTTCCTTGCTTTGTTTCATGCCTCTCTTTTTGATGTGATATCAATTCTGAACCATTTCTGAACCACATTTCTGAACCACATTTTCCAGATGATATATAACTCAGGAAAGATTTCAGCTCTTTGAGCGAGCATCAATGCAATTAATTGTGTACCAAAGCCATAACCTTTTGCTCAAACCATTATAAATGGTACGATTTTCATTACATCTTACATTCACAATGTTGCATTCACATTGTTACTCTCCCTGTTAACAAATTGAAGAATCACATGGTCGTCATTCTGTATTCACCGTCTACTGAAGTATTATGCATTGACATGAATATAAATAATTCATTTTTTGCCTCCCCATAAAAAAAGCAGTTACCGATTCCAGATCACCCTTTCCCACAACTGTAACACTTTGTCGTTCATTCTTTATCGCTGTGATCTTCAGCTATCTCAAACACACACTTGATATTTCCCAACTGAAATTTGAAAGGAGATATGCTGGGCATAAGTTTTTGTTCAGTACACAGAGAGTGGTAGGTGCCTGGAACACGCTGCCAGGATGGGGAGGCAGATACGATAGTAACATTTAAGAGCCTTTTGGATAGGCATCTGGATATGCAAGGAAGGGATATGGATTGAGTGCAGGCATTAGTTTAACATGGCATCATGTTCGGCACAGACAATGTAGGTGGAAGGGCCGTTCCTGTGCTGTACTGGTCAACGTTCTATGAAATTGGGTTTATATAATCCTTCTCACTGTTTTTGAAAGATGTGATATTTGATATGTTATCCCTTTCTTCTAATTTCTATGGTTTTATAAAAGCCAAACTGATCGTAAATGAGAAGTTTAACAAGTGTGATAATGATAATTGAGAATCATAATGGCAGAGGAGCATGATGACCTAACGTAAGATTCCCCATTTCTGGGCTACTTCTGCCCATTAAAAGGCCTTTGGACAGATATATGGATAGGATGGGTTTAGAGGGCTGTGGGTCAAGTGGGACTAATCTGATATACCCATTTGGTTGGCATGGATAACGTGGACCGAAGGGCCTATTTCTGCGCTGTACAGCTCCATGACCCTTAGGTACTATACAGAGCTAAAAACCTTTACTCTAATATATATAAAAAGGGAAAAATATTTGTTTCCCTGAAATATTTTCCTGAAGAAAGGTTCCGACCCAAAAACGTCACATATTCCTTTTCTCCAAAAATGTTGCCTGACCCTGCTGAGCAAATCCAACGTTTTGTGTCTATCTTCGGAAAAATATCTCACAATGATAAATTCCCTGAAAATGTATAGCCTTGAATTGTTTTAATTAACAAATTCACAAAGTCCACAGGGATGTTGTGTTACTACCATATAAAATGAATAATTTCAAAGTTGCATGCTGTTGTAATATTCAAGGTTCTATCTTTTTCCAGCTTCTTGCAGGTGTTTAGGATTCAGGCAGTGGTGTTGTGACGCTGACATGTTTCATGTTTCTCGGGGCTTGTATTATGCTATTGTTAAGTGTTGTGATCCCATTGTGTAGTATAGATATAAACTGGCAAGCAGATTGAGAAGCCGAGGGCTTGCCTATGCCATTTGTCTTTTTCTCTCTGTACGTGACACACGCATTTCATTAGCACAGTCAATCAACTTCCCTTTCTTAGCAAAATGTTCTTCATCATTATGGAACTTAAAGGGCAACATTCAGCAAGAGTGGGAGGGTGCAGCCTGTGGCAAAAGATCAACTCCCTGTTATTCATTATGCACTTGCATTAAAGCAATGGATAAAGTGGATGGTTAGCCTCAGTTCAAGTCTGCAACAGTGACTCATCCATGATGAAAGTAATTGAAAAATTAAAAAAAAAAATACAGAATATGTTAAAATTTCAAGTTCAAGTCCTATCAATGGGACTGCAATGAGTCTTTCCTATTCCAATGAGAATTTTCAATGCTTTCTGTTTATATTTCATGGGGTTAAAGTGAATGTGATAAAAGAAGACAACATGCTGGAAAGTAGCCAGCATAATCAAGGACCATTCACACCTCAATCATTCTCCCTTCTTCCCTCTCTCCTGGGACAGAAGATGCAAAAGCTTGAAAGCACAAACAACAGCTTCTTCCCCGCTGTTTTCAGACTCTTGAACGGACCTGTCATAAGCTAGGGATGGACTCAGTCTTCCAAACCACCTCGTTGTTGCCCTTGCAATTTTTTACAATTTCACTTTCTCTGTAGCTGTAACACTATATTCTACGCACTTATTTTTTCTTTTGCACAACCTGATATTATATATGGCATGAGCTGCCTAGATAGCATGTAACACAATGCCCCAGGGACTGTCATATGTTGATAGATTGGAATGGCTGGGCTTGTATACTCTGGAATTTAGAAGGATGAGAGGCAATCTTATTGAAACATATAAGATTATTAAGGGTTTCGACATGCTAGAGGCAGGAAACATGTTCTCACTATTGGGGGAGCCCAGAACCAGGGGGACATAGTTTAAGAATGTGGTAAGCTATTTAGAACGGAGATGAGGAAAAACTTTTTCCTGAGAGTGTGTGGAATTCTCTGCCTCAGAGAAGCTGGAAGCTGGTTCGTTGGATGCTTTCAAGAGAAAGTTAGATAGAGCTCTTAGGCTGGCTTGAAGCGCCGAATAGCCTACTCCTGCACCTATTGTCTCTTGTCAATTCAATGATATTTTATACGCAGTACATCTCAGTACATATGACAATAATAAATCACCATCTATACCAGAGGGTTTCACTCAAGAGCCCCCCTTCTTAGTTCATAAACAAAAGGCATTGAAACTCTGATCGGTTTACAATTCATAGTAAGACATAGATGGTATGTCAAGTGCTTACTGAGCAACAAAGTGCAGGTCAAGGCATTGGCCATTGCTGAATCTCAGCAGAACATTATTGCTGCAGGAGGTGCACCTGAATCACAGCTACAGTGACCTGGGTTCAGTGTGGACAAAGAATCAACACTATAAAATCTGACGCATCATAGAACAGGCCTTTGATCCATAATGTCTGTGGTGAACGTCATGCCATGACCATCACTTCAAGAGCTCCAACACCTCCTCCTCCTCCTTAACCTCAAATTGCCCTTGCATATTAGTATTCGCTTAACATGGTACAATCCCAGTCCGCACTGGTAGTGATCAGTCCTTGAAACAACATGGGTTTATTGTTCAAGGAGGGATGCTGACCAGGGAAAAGTTCACCAGATACACAAGGAGACATTTACAGCAAGAAGTACACAGTTAAATCTCCAGAGTTCACGACACAAGCCGAATATGTTTTACATGGTACCTTCAAAAAGTCAAAAACGGGATTTTAAAATTTGTAATATTAAAAAAAGAAAATGAGGCAATCAGGCCGTTTAAGCAGCTTTTGGACAACGATGCGCCAGAGACACCAACATCAAGGGACAATATGTGTACTGGCATCTTTTGTCTACAAAAATCAGCAGTGGTTATTATCGTGTTTCACTCAAGATGTCTGTCTTAAATCACATCGCTCAGAAATAAATAGTGTTATATGATTGAACATTGATTTCTGGATATAGATTATTACCATCGGTTTTCTGTGCTAATAATACAGCATAAATAATTGGCAGAATTAACTGAAAATGTAAAAACTCGATCCCTAACAATTGAGTACAACATGTATGAGTGAAGTAATGTGTGCAACATTTTATGTTAATATATGGTTAATTAATTATTTGAAAACTTTGATCCAGGAAGGGTAAAAAGGATGATTTCCACTCACATTGTGCGATGGTGCCTTCCTATCGTACCAATGCACAGTGAAATTATTTTCTTTCATCCAGTTTGGTGAAGTATTGCCATACTTTAGGACAAACCCCGATTAGCAAAGTGCACAGAAATAGTCCACTGAGACCGCATGCAAGAGGCGCCATGTTTTGCCGCTATTTGGAGCAGAATGCCACATACTTTGCGAGATGTGGCTTCCCACACCAATCTTAAAAAGCCGCAGTGAAACTCATTGAATATCGTCATAATTTGTGCTGAGGGTGATAAGAAAATCCCAAGCATTTACTAGATAAAAAAATAATCAGATCCAATTGCCTTTCCAAAGGGGGTAGAAGATTGAATTAAACAAAAGGCTTCTGTGAAGGAGGTAGTTGAGGCACGTACAATAACAACATTTGAAAGACCTTTGGATGGGTACATGAATAGGAAAGATTTAGAGGTGGGCAAATGAGATGCGTTTAGATGGAGCACCTTGGTCGGCATGGACGAGTTGGGCAGAAGGACCTGTTTGCATGCTGTATGACTATGACTCACTATAAAGTTACTTTCATTACCCGAGCAGGCACATAATTCCCTTCTCGGAAACTGATGTGGAGTCAAGAACTCTGAGCATTTGAGAGAGAGGGACTTAGAAATAGCTTGACCTTGATCTTCCTTCAAATCCAGATAAAGTGTACTTTAAGAAAAACGGTTAGAGATGTGGAATGCCTTGCAGAGAGTTTCATAACAAGATGAAAGCATTGGCAATCACTCCAGAGTTCTCCTAAACCTCTACTCCATTTACCAGTGTGCTCCTTTGACCTGTCTTTTTTTTTACAATTCCATCAGCGACGAGAGCCAGAATAGTTTAAAGTTGAATGTTGGCAGCTTCAAAAGAGAGGGTGGGCTACTGACTGTTATTTATATCCTTTGTACACTTTCATTTGCTTTTAGTGACAAGTATTTCATTGGTAGCTGCTAGTTGCATTCGAATGAAATTTGTTTTATCCACATATTTTAACTGTAAAGAATGTTTCCGTGTAATTATTATGAAGAATGAAGGAGAGTTTTTTTTTTTTAAATGCCTCATTTTGTGACACCAAACTTCCATCAAGGTTAGTTATATATGCAGGATTGCTGATTTTACACATGTTTGATTTATGAGTTTTTGAAATAATGTGCTTGTTCCTATAATAATGAAGCTTGATGTACGGTTTTTGTATTATTATTTTGATCCTAGCTTTATTCAGGCTAGAGCTTGCTCATTTATTCTCAGAAAAATAGCATAGGGAAATGCGAGTGGTTATTTAACATAGATCTTGTGTATTTTCAGGATAAAATAATTGATTTTAACAGCAGCATAACTGGTTTAACTAATCTTCCAGGTGTTCAATGACAAACAACTTTTGTCAAAGGTACAGAAATCAAGTAGCCACAGAAATGACCTCCAATATTACTACATCAATTGCAGAAGTAGATTACTAGACTGAATATGTAAAGGTATTACAAATGAAATGCCCGTCAAATTAGTTTATGTTATCAATGAATAAATGGAAGGTGGAGAGTTTAGTTTAAAGATAGAGAATGGAAACAGGCCCTTTGGCCCACCAGGTCCGCAGTGACCAGCGATCCTCGCACACTAGCGCTACTTCGCACCAGAGTCCGTTTACAATTTTACCAAGCCAATTAGTCTACAAACCTGTACGTCTTCGGAGTGTGGAAGGAAACCGGAGTACCCGGAGAAAACCCACACAGGTCACAGGGAGAACATACAAACTCCCTGCAGATAGCACTTGTAGTCCGGATCGAACCTGGGTCTCTGGCACTGTAAGGCAGCAACTCTGCCGCTGCCCCACTGTGCCACCTGTGGAGTTACCAAACCCCCCCCCATAAAAATTGTTGTTGCTGGTAATCTGAAACAAACAGAAAATGCCAGAAATACTCAACAGGCCAGGCAGCATCTGAGGCAAAAGGTAGAGTTAATGGTACAGGTGTATGTTCTTAATCTGGAGATTAGTTTATTTTATGATAATAATGGCAATGCTCAGCCTTGTAAATCAATAACTAAGACACAAACACCATATAGAAGGAATCTCTGGGAATTATATGTGAAATGGAGAAGTTTGTAAATGGTCAACTGAGGTTCTATACTAACTGGGAATGGATTGTACGAAATTAGGCCAATTGTGAAGGAAGCTTAAAGGTCACATTGTGACCTTTAACAGCCATGATCACATTGAATGGAGGTGCTGGTTCGAAGGGCCGAATGGCCTACTGCCGAATGGTCTACTATTGTCTATTGTCACTTTGGAAGAAGTAGGAATTATAAGGCATACTTAGTTGGAGCAAATATAAACAAATGGAGAAACAAGGAACTGCAGATGCTGGTTTACAAAAAAAGGACACAAAATACTGGTGTACATAGCGGGTCAGACAGCATCTCGGGGGCTCCCAACAGGGATACTACCTGACCTATTGAGTTACTCCAGCACTGGGTGTCTATCCTCGAGTTACTACAGCACTATGTGTCCAATAAACAAATGGAGTTTGAGTGCAGGCCAAGTGCAGAGGAACAGATCGTAAGATAAGCCGAGTCAAGACTGCATGACATGATCATAAATAATAGTGGCCATTTGCAATGGAAATGGGGAAAATAGCTTTCAGGCAATTGAATGCAAATGTGTAAGAAGGAACTGCAGATGCTGGTTTTCACCGAAAATAGTCACAAAATGCTGGAGTAACTCAGCGGAACAGTCAGCATCTCTGGATAGAAGGAATTGGTGATGTTTTGTGTCAAGAAAGACCCTTCTTCTTCCTAAATGAAGACAAATGTCAGCTGTCAGGCAGAAAGAGGCAACTGCACAGAGATAAACAAGGATCAGATTCTGCAAAGAAAAATAGGTTACTGATGAATTAGTGTGCAAATGTTAAATATGCATGTGACTATGGTAATGCAAATGAATTGCTGGAGGTGTTTTGAGTCAGTGGAATATCTAACCTCTCACCCAAAGTGCAGGGCAGTACCCGCTGTAACAAACCCTGAATAAATTTACTGGTTCAAGAAATTCATACATTCTGTATGAGATTTTCCCTGTATGTTCTGATCTGAGCTGCAATTAAGAGGGTGACAACACGGAAGCAGGCCATTTGACCTGACTTGCCCATGACAACCAAGATGCCCTATCTAAGCTGGTCCCATTTGCCTGCATTGAGCCCACATCAGTCTATAACTTTCCTGTCCATATGTATTTTCAATGTTGTTATACTACCTGCCCCAATTACCCCCTCTGCTCTTCTTGGAACGCCTCATTCTAATGCAGCATCTATAGTGTGCCCACATTCCCTGCAGGATTCCACCAGCCTGAATGTTCATGTACATGGGCTCTGGTGTAGGACCCGGGCCTGGCTCAAGGATGAGAGAACCACCCACCACAATTGCACCTGATACCCACAGTACATGCTGGTGGCTCACCAATCTGAAACATCATCTTTGCTGCATGATAGTCCACATTCATTGCAATTGTCTCACCACAGAAACAGGTCCTTTGGCCCAACTTGTCCATGCCAACCTGGGTGTGCACTTGTCAGTAAGCACGCAGCACCGTAGAAGAAAGGGAAGACATACAATTATGACCAGATGTACAGTTGCAATAAATATGGGCGGAAGAAATTATGCCCCTGTCCCACTTAGGAAACATGAACGGAAACCACTCGAGACTTTGCGCCCCACCCAAGGTTTCCGTGCGGTTCCCCGAGGTTCCCGGAGGTTTTTGTCAGTCTCCCTACCTGCTTCCACTACCTGCAACCTCCGGAAACCACCTGCAACCTCCGGCAACCACCTGCAACCTCCGGGAACCGCACGGAACACTTGGGTGTGGCGCAAAGTCTCCAGAGGTTTCCGTTCAGGTTTCCTACGGCAGCTGGTAGAGCTGCTGTCTCCCAGCGCCAGAGACCCGGGTTCGATTCTGAAATCAGGTGCTTTGTGCGTGGAGTTTGCACGCTCACCCAGTGACTGCATGGGTTTCCACCAGGTGCTCTGGTTTCCTCCTACAACCCAAAGTCGTGTAGGTTTGTGAGTTAATTGTCCTCTGTAAATTGCCCCTAATGTGCAGGGAGTGGATGAAAAAGTGGGGTAAAATAGAACTTGTGTGAACGAGTGATCGATGGTGGGCATGGACTCGGTGGGCCGAAGGGTTCCACGCTGTAAATTAAACTAAATAGCTTCAAATTACTGCTTTCCATCACTGGCCTGTTTAGGAGTAAAATAACAAACACTTTGTCAGACCTAACAGAATACAACAGAGGACCAAGCATGGACACCTTTAAAAAAAAAAAAAAAAAACTGTAGATACTTTGCATAGAAACAACCATGTGAATGTGTGTGAATTTTTCAACTTCTGTTTCGACTAATGCAATCAAACTGATGTGCACAAACAAATAGATCAAATAGAACAAGTTGACCTACAACTTTAGGCTGTGCACGCCATACACAAGAAGAAGAACTGCTTGCCAGAAGAGATTTGCAAAATCAATGAACTTCCCCAATATCTAATTCCAATATCTCATTAAAACTCCATCATTCCTACAAGCCCTTGTGCAGTGGTATCCGAAATCAAACTGTGACGCAGGTGAGCAGTGTCATCTTGCAATGTGACCTTTCCTCCTGGTGCTTGTATGCTGTACTGGTGGTATCTTGCTGGTGCAGTCCGTTACCTCTGCAGCTGACATTCGTTGTAATCAAGATGCCATATCTGACTAATTCCCACTTGTGACAGACAGGTCATTTATCTAGCTGGAGGAGAAAGACTGGCATGAATCTCTGAACCCTTTTCATGATTCAAGATCCATTCTGCCAAGGGCTGATTGTAGATAAAATGCACTTAAAGTTACGATGTGACATCTTTATGACAAGGTAAGGTAGCAATGCTGCAAAAGACTTAATGTGCAATCACAGGAATTAGTTACTCAATCAGCCGTAGATGTGATCCTCAATTTCCAATGTTATTCCAACTTGGGGACACTTGATGACAAGTTTCTGTAATTAATTTTAATAATAGTGTGTTGCTGTAACAGAAAACCTTTGGTAGCCTGACTATGATATGTATAATGGCTAGACATTAGTAGTTGGTGATTAATGGAGTGTTAAACTGAGTCAATTTGGATGAAAGATTAACAGATTTACATTTAGGAAGTTAGCAAAAGGAATTATTAATCACCTGTTAGTATGCAGAAAGAAATGGGAAATGTGTAAAGCAAAAGCAGTTACTAATGTGCAGCACAGCAGATTTTATGCTTTTGACACTTAATTAATCAATACACTTGAAGGTATAAAAGGATAACATACAATGCTAAATTTGTGTGTGGGGAGAACACAACGTGGTTTAATGGAGCCCTTGTTCCAGAGGGAAAGAAGGGATCGCAGCTTAAAATTCAATTACATGGTGCTTTTTCTCAGTGTTATATTAGTGTTAATAGATTATTTTCCAGAGTGAAATGAAATAACAAGTATTTCTGGGTCACTGCGTAGCTCAGGAAATTTGACTACGTGCGGTCGGGCATTAATCTGCCCCTGACTTGGTTTCTGCTGCAGGCTGACATTTGCTGTGTGGTGCTCAGTTTGGAGTAGTACAGGGGAAAGAGGACTATGTTTTCCAACAGAAGTTGCCATCGGCACCCTGCTGCCATCCTCACAGCACATAGAACATGGAACAGTACCGCGCAGAAACAGGCCCTTTGGCCCACAATGTCGGTGCCAAACATGATGCCAACTCTTATCTAACAGCACATAATCCATATCACTCCATTCCCTGCATGTCCATGTGCTTATCAAAATTCTCTTAAAGTCCACTATCATATCAGCCTCCACCATCATCGCCAGCAGCATGTTCCAAATGCATTCACCAGCCTCTGTGTAAAATACTTGCTGGCCACATCCCCTTTAAACTTTGCTCCTCACACCTTTAACCTATGCCCTCTAGTATTTGAGATTGTTACCCCGGGAAAAACATTATGACTATCGATCCCATCAATGTCTCTCATAATTTTATGTACTTCCATCATTCTCCCTTCCATCTCTGGTGTTCCAGGGAAAACAATCCAAGTCTATCAATCTTTCCCTGTAGCTAATACCCCCTAATCTAGTGATTGGGGATGATCAGCCACGATCACATTGAATGGCGGCGCTGGCTCGAAGGGCCGAATGGCCTACTCCTGCACCTATTGTCTATTGTCTATTAGGAACGGGGTACTGATTGTGGATGATCAGCCATGATCACATTGAATGGCGGCGCTGGCTCGAAGGGCCGGATGGCCTACTCCTACACCTATTGTCTATTGTCTAATCCAGGCAACATTCTGGCAACCCTCCTCTGCACCCTTTCCAATGACCCTACCACATTTTTCCTGTAATGAAATGACCAGGTCTGCACGCAATACTCCAAATGCGGCCTAACCAAAGTCCTATAAAGCTCCATCACAACTTCCTGACTTTTATACTCAATGCCCTTACCGATGAAGCAACCATATCAAATGCTTCCTTAGCACTTTATCTAGTCGTGATGGCACTTTCAGGGAGTTATGGACTTGGATCCCAAGATCCCATTGTACTTCAATGGTGTTAAGGGTCTTGCCATTAATAGTAAATCTTCCCCTGACATTCAACGTCCCAAATTGCAACACTTCACATTTGCTCATTTTAAACTCCATTGGCCACTGCTCCACCCATTTCTGTAGCTGATCAATATCCCATTGTATTTTTTGACAGCCTTCCTCCCAGCCCGCACTCCAGCAATCTTGGTGTCATCTGGAGATCTACTGGAGATCTGGAGATCACAATCAGCAGATGTTCCTGCACAGATCTCTGCAGACTTTCTGCACCCTTGTCCTTCCTTCCTCTCCACGGTCCCATCGGGTAGAAGATACAGAAGTTTGAAAGCATGTACCACAAGACTCAAGAACAGTATATTCCCTTCTGTTATCAGACCTCTGAATGGTCCTTCCATAAGCTATGATCCAGCCCTGATTTTCCATCCTACTGCAAGGATCTGGACGAGGGAATTGAATGCAACATCTCCAAGTTTGCGGATGACACGAAGCTGGGGGGCAGTGTTAGCTGTGAGGAGGATGCTAGGAGGCTGCAAGGTGACTTGGATAGGCTGGGTGTGTGGGCAAATGCATGGCAGATGCAGTATAATGTGGATAAATGTGAGGTTATCCACTTTGGTGGCAAAAACAGGAAAGTAGACTTTTATCTGAATGGTGGCCGACTAGGAAAGGGGGAGATGCAACGAGACCTGGGTGTCATGGTACACCAGTCATTAAAAGTAGGCATGCAGGTGCAGCAGGCAGTGAAGAAGGCGAATGGTATGTTAGCATTCATAGCAAAAGGATTTGAGTATAAGAGCAGGGAGGTTCTACTGCAGTTGTACAGGGTCTTGGTGAGACCACACCTGGAGTATTGCGTACAGTTTTGGTCTCCTAATCTGAGGAAGGACATTCTTGCCATAGAGGGAGTACAGAGAAGGTTCACCAGACTGATTCAGGACTTTCATATGAAGAAAGACTGGATAGACTCGGTTTGTAACCGCTAGAATTTAGAAGATTGAGGGGGGATCTTATAGAAACTTACAAAATTCTTAAGGGGTTGGACAGGCTAGATGCAGGAAGATTGTTCCCGATGTTGGGGAAGTCCAGATCAAGGGGCCACAGTTTAAGGATAAGCGGGAAATCTTTTAGGACCGAGATGAGGAAAACATTTTTCACACAGAGAGTGGTGAATCTCTGGAATTCTCTGCCACAGAAGGTAGTTGAGGCCAGTTCATTGGCTATATTTAAGAGGGAGTTAGATGTGGCCCTTGTGGCTAAAGGGATCAGGGGGTATGGAGAGAAGGCAGGTACAGGATACTGAGTTGGATGATCAGCCATGATCATATTGAATGGCGGTGCAGGCTCGAAGGGCCGAATGGCCTACTCCTGCACCTATTTTCAATGTTTCTATGTTTCTATTGCGAATATTGGACATTTTCTCCGATAATGCTATGCTGCAATGCTTGGAAACTACTGTATATTTTGCACTCTGGTATCTTTCTCTTTGCTCTACTTTTGTATTTCTGTTTGGCTTGATTGCATTCATGTATAGTATTACTTGATTTGATTGGATAGCACGCAAATAAGAGCCATTCGCTGTTTTCACAGTAAACGTGACAATAAAAAACCTAAACCTAAAAACCTCGTGGAAAAGGCTCAGAAAGGCAGCCAACATCATCAAAGACCCACACCATCCTGGTCACACACTCATCTCTCCGTTGCCATCGGGAAGAAGGCACAGGAGCTTGAAATCTGGAACATCCAGGTTCAGGAACAGCTACTTCCCCACAGCCACCAGGCTATTAAACACAACATCAAACAAGCTCTGAACAATAACAGTGTATTATTACTATTGCACTATATCTGTTTATTTAATGTGTATATATATGGTCTATAGTCTATGGACACTGAACTTTTATCTCCCGTTCTGTATTATGTTTACATATTCTGTTGTGCTGCAGCAAGTAAGAATGTCATTGTCCTATCTGGGACACATGACAATAAAACTCTCTTGACTCTCTATTGATTCTACTCTTGAACCATTAATGATGATTTTATCATATGGAAGAAATGTTACTATTTCACACTGGCAGAGATACTGAAGATACACAAAAAGCTGGAGAAACTCAGCATGACAAGCAGCATCTCTGGAGGGAAGGAATGGGTGACGTTTTGGGTCGAGACCCTTCTTCAGACTGATTAGGGATAAGGGAAACGAGGGATATAGACGGTGATGTGGAGAGATAAAGAACAAGGAATGAAAGATATGCAAAAAAAGTAGCAATGATAAAGGAAACAGGCCATTGTAAGCGGTTTGTAGGGTGAAAATGGGAAGCTGGTGCGACTTGGGTGGGGGAGGGATAGAGAGAGAGAGAGAGAGAGAGAGAGAGAGAGAGAGAGGGGGAATGCCGGGGCTACCTGAAGTGAGAGAAAATACTGAAATACGATCTGCCTGTAGCACTAAGATGTACAACTTATCTGATGCCTTTGAAGAAATATTTTAATTAGTGTGTGCACATTGGATGACAGAAATACTCCATGTTTTGCTGCAGATCAGTAAGATGTAAGATGATTAAACGTACAGAGAAAACAGTGTCAAATGCATTACAGCAAAGGCAAATTTAAATAAAGGAGAATGGAAGATGATTTTCTTAACAGTGGAAAGGCAGGTCCATAGACACCTGGGTGATTCACATTGATAGATTTTTTAAATGCTGTGCACATATACAAAAGAAAGTCACAGACACTGGTGGAATTACTCAGCAAGTTGTACTACATCTGATGCAGCCTGGCCTGTTTAGTATTTGCACCATTTTCCATTGTCTTTTTAGATTTCCAGCTCCTGCAGCATTTTCATTTGATTTTCATTAATTTTACAAAAACAAATCAGACTGGTTGTTGAATGTACAGTTCTGAATGCAAAGACTACAAAGATCAAAGTGATGCTATAACTTTACAAACTTCTAGTTAGATACCCCTTCAAAAACACAGAGTGTTTTTGCAATGAGTTGCAAAGTGAGACTTGGTCTTCAAGATTAAAATGACACAGAGCGACAGAGAAATTATACGTCAGGGCAATATTTCCAGACATTTAGGGTTGAATTAATTAATTCAAGATTTTATTGGCAATAAAATATGATGCAACTCTTATTGGAGTTGGAGAGTTTAGGAAGAGGCATAGGTCAAAAAGTCAGGAAAGGACTTTTCAAGGTTGAAGTCAGGAAACCCTAGAATAACAAAAGGTTGGTAGGGCAACAAAGGGGCAACAGTGCAATGGTGAAGCAGGTAGTGCTGTTACCTCATTGCTCCAGAAACCAAGGTTCAATCCTCACCTTTGATGCTGTCTGGAGTTTGGTGTCCTTGCTCAGACTACATGGGTTTTATTTGGTGCCCTGGCTTCCTCACACATCTCTTTGATGCTGGAGAGAGGTGACAGTTTGCAAGCAGTGTACAGGAGAACAGTCTGAAGAAGAGAGACAAACTACAGGTGTAACCCAGCGGGACAGGCAGCATCTCTGGATAGAAGGAATGGGGCGACGTTTTAGGTCGAGACCTCAAGTTCAAGTTCAAGTGAATTTATTGTCATGTGTCCCTGTATAGGACAATGAAATTCTTGCTTTGCTTCAGCACACAGAACATAGTAGGCATTTACTACAAAACAGATCAGTGTGGCCGTATACCATAATATAAATATATACACTCATGAATAAATAAACTGATAAAGTGCAAATAACAGATAATGGGTTATTAATAATCAGAGTTTTGTCCGAGCCAGGCTTAATAGCCTAATGGCTGTGGGGAAGTAGCTATTCCTGAACCTGGTTGTTGCAGTCTTCAGGCTCCTGTACCTTCTACCAGAAGGTAGCAGGGAGATGAGTGTGTGGCCAGGATGGTGTGGGTCTTTGATGATACTGCCAGCCTTTTTGAGGCAGCGACTGCGATAAATCCCCTCGATGGAAGGAAGGTCAGAGCCGATGATGGACTGAGCAGTGTTTACTACTTTTTGTAGTCTTTTCCTCTCCAGGGCGCTCAAATTGCCGAACCAAGCCACGATGCAACCGGTCAGCATGCTCTCTACTGTGCACCTGTAGAATTTAGAGAGAGTCCTCCTTGACAAACCGACTCTCCGTAATCTTCTCAGGAAGTAGAGGCGCTGATGAGCTTTCTTGATAATTGCATTAGTGTTCCTGTCCAACTCGTGCTCTCAGCACCTGGAACATCTGGCGGTGAAGTGCCGTCCCTTCTTACCTGCCGACCTTTCTTTCGACTGAGAAGACATAGAGATATAGAAGGGTAAAGTTTTGTGTCTCTCTTTGATGTAAACCAGCATCTGCAATTCCTTCCAACACAATTAATCTGAGGAAGAGTCCTGACCTGAAACGTCACCTATCCATGTTCTCCAGAGATGCTACCTGACCTGCTGAATTACCCCAGCACTCTGTGTCCCCTTCTGTAAACCAGCATGTGCGGTTCCTGTTATTTTACAAGAACACATGGGCACACGTGTTTTGAACTTCTAAAGCTGAAATCTGCAACTAGAAGTACAGTAGCAAGGAAGAGGCTTGCAAGCCATTTAAATGCATGAGCAGTCTTTTGATTATCCGATGCACCCAACAGATATAGGTCTGCTTCAAAGCAATAGACTGCTCAAGGTCCTGAATAAATGTTCCATAGTCACCAAGTTCACAGCGGTGCAGCTGGTAGAGTTGCTTCTCCTAACACCAGGGTCCCAGGTTTGATCCTGACCTCTGGTGTTGGCTGGATGGAGGTTGCACGTTCTCCAAGTTACCACATTGGGTTCATCCGGTTTCCTCCCACATCCCAAAAAATGTGCTGCTTTGTAGGTTAATCGGCCTCAGTAAAATTGCCCTACTGTGCAGGGAGTGGATGCGAAAGTGGAATAACAGAACAAGTATGCATGGACGATTGATGGTCGGTGTGGACTAGGTGAGCTGAAGGGCCTGTGTCCATGCTGTACCTTTAATGTAAACAAAACAGAAACCCTGGATAAATAAGGAGGTTCATAATCTGTTGAAGGCTATATGCATGGCGTTTAGGACAGGCAACCTATATTCATACAAGTTGGCTAGGTACGAAGTCCACGAGGCCATCGCGAGCATGAAGAGACAATTCCACACTAAACTGGAATAACAGATGGATGCCCAATTGTTGTGTCAGGGTTTACAACATCATTTCCGACAATGCAAATCCGTGTTGCAGAAGTGGCAATGCCACATCACCACGGGCTATTATGCAATGGCTCACCTACAGGAATCCCGACAGCCCCTGATGACCTTGTGATCTCAGTCGCTGAGGCCTACATCAGAGCATCCTTCAAGAGGGTGGATTAATGTATTTGGTGGACCTGGCTGAACACTAACTACTTGTGCGGCTCAACTGGCTGAGTGTTCAAGGCCATTCTTCTGCAGTCTGGTTCCTACTTGTTTCTAATGGGTACTTATTGGATTAGTACCCAAATAGAGCATGCCTCAATGACTACTGTCCAGTTGCACTTACATCCACCATAATGAAATGCTTCAAAAGGTTGGTTATGGCAGTGATGCTGTTTCTCTGGTTCTCCACTCTGCTCTTGATAATAAGAACACACACACATCGGGCTGCTGTTCATTGACTACTGCTCGACATTCAACACAATCATCCCCTGCAAATTAATTACCAAGCTCCGAGACGTGGGCTTATGTACATCCCTTTTCACCAAAGATAAACACTAAATGCTGGAGTAGCTCAGCGGGACAGGCAGCAACTATGGATAGGAGGAATGGGTGACATTTCGGGTCAAGGCCCTTCTTCAGACTGAGGGTCATGGGGAAAGGAAAACGAGAGATATAGAACAAGTGAATGAAAGATATGCAAAAAGCAACGATGATCATGGAAAGGTGGAGCCCGCACTGTCAACTGTTAGCGGTGGGGTTGGTGTTATCGAGTTCTACAGACAATGAAACTTTGTGTCTACCTTTGGTTTAACCCTGCATCTGCAGTTCCTTCCAACACATCTTTCACCCTTTGGGTGTTGTTTGAGTCTATGTGACTGTGATGCTGCTGCAAGCAAGCTTTTAATCATACCTGTACCTTGCCATACTATGTGTCAATAAACTTGACTTGAAGTGTGTGGAAAGGAACTGCAGATGCTGGTTAATACAGAAGGTAGACAAAGTGCTGGAGTAACTCAGCGGGTCAGGCAATATCTCTGGAGGAAAATAATGCATGACCCTTCTGAAGAAAGGTCCTGACCCGACCCGAAACATCAACCATCCTTTTTCTCCAGAGATGCTGCCTGACCCGTTGAGTTACTCCAGCTCTGTGTGTCAAATTTGACTTGATTTTGTTTGGTTTACAGATACAGCATGGAGACATGCCCTTCGGCCCACCGAGTCTGCACCAACCAGCAATCCCCACACATTAACACCACCCTACATGCACGAGGGACAATTTTTTAAACATTTATAATCAAGCCAATTAACCGACAAACCTGTAAGTCTTTGGAGTGTGTGAGGAAGCCAAAGATCTCGGAGAAAACCCACGCTGGTCACGGGGAGAACGTCCAAGCTCCGTACAGACAATCACCTGTAGTGAGGACCGAACCCGGGTCTCTGCCATTGTAAGGTGGTAGTTCTACCTGTACGCCACCATGCCGCCCTATGTGATTATGAGCTGCTTGGTAGTTAAGTTGCTGACTGTAAATTAGCCCCAGGGTAATGGGTGGCAACTTGATGGGCACGTGAATGAGGACAGGTTACAGTGAAGTAAGTTGGGGGGGTGGGGGGGGGGGGGTTTGTGGGGGGGGAAATGGTCTGGTGCACAGAAAGCCAGAATAAAACCGATGGGCAAAATTACCTTCTTTCATATCCGAAGATAATATAAGCAGTATTTTCTTGGCCGCTGCCCTTCACTGTAAACCCCTTTGATACTCAGATCAGTAGATAAGTGGATTGAGATCATTGATTTCAGAGCAGTCACCAGGGAATGTACTTCTTAATGGTTTCACATTTTAAGTTTGTGTATTCTTTCCTTCTTCTCAGCTTTTGATCACCTGAAGGAATCAAGGAAACACGATTTTCATCAGCAGTAATGAAAACATAACGGCAATTCCAAGATAGTAATCAACTGAAAGACTTGCACAATAATAAGAATTTACTATTTCACAATAAATCTGCAATAACACATCTCCAAATTACAAAGCAATTGAAAATGCTTTGTGACTTAAGTACTCAAAACAGTGCCAAGAATCCTGCTGTGAAGAAACAAAGATATAATAAAAATAATGATAATATATTCATTTAATAAGCACATTTAAAAACAATCCACGTTGACCAAAGTGCTGTACAGACCAGATCAGGTAGACACAAACAGAGGCAGGGCAAACAGCGATAGAATTTAACATAAACATCCCCCACAGCGGTATCAACGTTTCCCACTGGGAGGGAAGGCAAGAAAGTTCAGTCTTCTTCCACTTGTTCACCCGTGGTCGGGGCCTTTAAGGCATCCACATTTGCCGCAACGGCGGCCTGATGTTTCAGGCCCTGTCGCCGATATGATGGAGATCCGGTGTCGGAACGGAGAACACTCTGTGGCTTGGAGTTTCCGAATCGGCCACTTCCTACCGAAGTCCACAGGCCGAGCTGGGCGGAGATTCAATGATGGCGAACCTCGGCAAAGATCCCAGGCTCCGCTATGTTAGAGTCAGCGCCGCCCGCGGCTGGAAGTTCCGCAACCACAGCTCCACGATGTAATCAGCTGGCCCAACACGGCAATCCCCGATTGGAATCGCCCGCTCCACGATGGTAACTCAGTGCTGCGCCGTCGCTGAAGCTCTGGCCGGTCTCCGGCAGCGTAGGCCACGCCAATCCAGATGGTAGGCCATTAGGAGGGGGCGAAGATGCGGATCGGAGCAAAGACGCATCCTCGACCAGGTAGCGACTGGAAAGGTTTCTCCCCCTCCCTCCCCCCCACATAAAAAATACAAAAAAACCTCCAAAACAAAAATGGATGAAAAGACAGACAGGACAGACAGCTGCAAGTTGTGACCGGCAGGGGCTCCACTCCACATATAAGGACTATATGGTTTAGACCAAAGATACTAGAGGAGCTCCTCTAGTATCTTTGGTTTAGACTGGTTGCAGGATCAAAAGACAGTACAGTAAAACCTTGTTATAACGGACCATATGGGACAGGAGGTTGGTGGGAATGGTGTCCGTTATTGCCGATTGTCCGCTATAACCAAGTAAGGTATTATCATTGTATGTAGTTGAAACGAGGAACTGCAGATGATGGTTATTACACATAAGGACGCAAAGTGCTGGAGTAACTCAGCAGATCGTTCAACATCTCTGGAGAACATGGATAGGTAATGTCGGGACCCTTCTTCAGACTGATTCAGTCTGCTGAGTTACTCCAGCACTTTGTGTCATTTCATCAGGAAACTAGGTGCCGATGCCGCCGTCCTGCATCAGCGAGCCCTTCTTCGACGGTTGACACAGCTGTTGTTGCGGCTCACGTTGTAGCACCGGACAGGCCGCACTTTCTTCAGGCCGCCGCTAATGACAGGATGCGCTCGATCACTATGGGGATCCCTCCTCTCTTTCGCTCCCCACCTCACCACCGCCGCCTCCTCCTCCCCCCGAGTTGCTGACATCTTCCAAGGTGGAATATATCCGCTCCTCCAGGGGAGAACGAGGTGAGGGGGATGAATGGAGGCCAGGTGGAAAAAGCAACGGGCCGACAGGAAGAAGCAGCAGCAGGAGAGAGGGGACGGAGGCCCACCTGAGTGGTCTTTCTCCGAGATCTTCGGTTTCCTCCCACACTCCAAAGACGTACAGATATGTATGTTAATTTGCTTGATGCACGTGTAAAATTGTCCCTAGTGTGTGTGTGTGTGTGTGTGTGTGTGGGTAGGACAGTGTTAATGTGCGGGGATCGCTCGTTTCGTGTGGACTCAGTGGGCCAAAGCGTCTGAATCTCTAAACTAATCTAAATATACAGCCATGTCAACTGTGCAGTGGGTGAAGAAAGGCTCGCTGGTGCACCTTGCGAGTCGGGGGTGGCATCGTAAGGCAGGGCTGGGATGGTGGACCACTGCACGCTGCCCCCCAATGTCCAGCAGCAGAAGGATCCCAGACTGCGATCAGCCTTGTAATAGAGTGACAGCACGGGGCTTGCCCTCCACATCAGTAGGGATTGTTGTGCAGTAATGGAAGATAAACACAAACTCATTAATGCATTGTTAATGGCAACCATTCATTTTATAAAAAGGTTGAAACATTTACTGACTTTTACCTTTTGAAATCTTCAATATATTACCATGCGATTGCCCTTACAAAGGGAAGGAAAACAATGAAAAGCAACGACACTCTGAGGTTTGATCAGGAATTAGTGAAGTTGATTGTGATCTCAGCTGTCATGGCTGGGAACCCCATGCGCTTTCTTCAACTGCCTTCTAAATAATGCATAGCAAATATCTTTGCAGCGCTCAGAAAAGAAAAGATTTGAGACTGCTTTTAACACACCGATCTGAAGGGGAAAAAAAGCTTTCTTGCACGTGTCAGACACATCCCTGGCCCATCATTTCAAAATGTCAAGCACAAAAAGCAGAGAGGATGTAACTTTCTCCTGGTCATTGAGCCCAGAACTTGTAATCTTCAACTGTCTCACTGCAGAGGCGATTGACCTGAAGATCACTTGACACATTTATGTACCATTTTTATGTAGCCCATTTAATGTACTATTTTAAGCACTATAGGGAGGTTTGATTGATACTTTATTATCATACGTGAGATGGTCACAGCGAAATTTGTTGTTTTGCATACAGATGGACGGCCACGGTGATACAAAGGGTAGAGTTGCTGCCTTACAGCCCTTGCAGCGCCGGAGACCTGCTTTCGATCCCGATTACGGGTGCTGTCTGTACGGAGTTTGTACGATCTCCCCATGACCGCATGGGTTTTCTCTGAGATAGACAATAGACAATAGACAATAGGTGCAGGAGTAGGCCATTTGGCCCTTCGAGCCTGCGCCGCCATTCAATGGGATCATGAGCTTGAGGCTGGCGTCAGGCTGCCAATGAGCAAAATGACCATCGGGTACATCATACCTTCAGGGCACCTTTGCACCCAAATGGGTCACCCAGTGTTTAACTGCTTAAGTGTGGTGGGACAAACAAAGAGAGTTGTATGAACATTGCTTAAAAGAAGAAAATTATCAACCTTATTCTACAATAAATGGCAAATAGAAACATGTTTTACTTTTAATCAGTGCTATTTTTGTACATTTAAAAAGGTGCCAGTAGACACGATTAATAAATATGCATGTCACGTGGCTATAAAATGAAATAGCTTTTCACTTTTCAGAGGTACAATTATGCCTCACCAGTGTATGCGATCACAAAACATGCACTGCTTTTATTTCTTTACAGTACACTACTTCTGGAAATTTCAGTGGGGAAAAAACAACTGGTTTAAGTATTTTTTTTTCCTGCCTTGTCTCTGTTGAATATTTGCTTCATCCATGAATGTAATTGCCATTATCAAGACAGCTGGCAGAGAGGAGAGTCTGAGCCCAGCGGGATCTAAATTGACAAGCACAGTCGAAATGATAAAAAAATATACTGAACTAATGAGAGTATGTACAGCTTATGCTGTCAGACCCGATGACAAATTTGTCAAACTGCCTCTCTCAGGGCATCATCTCCACTGCAAATGGCCAGGAATAGCAAAATGGACTGAAGTCTTCAAAGAGTCTACCTTGTCAATCCCTCAGAATCCACAATGTCTCAATTAATTCATCTCTCATTCTCTCCAAGGCAATTTAGAGAAGCTCCACCAGAGATGGCAGTGCTTGCGATGCCAACATAATCATGCCGTTCCTTTAATCAATACATGGAGGGCCCTACTAGAGAGAGCGCAACACTGCAAGATGGATGATTCTAAAACTAGAGGGCATAGGCTAAAGGTGAGAGGGGAGCGGGGAGAGATTTTAGAGGAAGCTCAGGAGCAACATTTTCGCTTAAAGGGTCACAAAAAACTGGAGTAATTCAGCGGGACAGGCAGCACCTCTGGAGTGAAGGAATGGGTGACGTTTCGGGCCAAGACCCTGAGCTACTCCAGCTTTTTGTATCCATCTGCCGTTTAATCCAGCATCTGCGGTTCTTTCCTTTACTCAGAGGGTAATCCATATCAGGAATGAGCTGCCAGAGGAAGTGGATACAATTACGACTTTTAAAAGACATTTGGACAGATATACAGATAGGAAGGGCTTAGAGGGCCATGGGCCAAATACAAGCAAATGTGATGAGCCCATGATGCCAACTTGGTCGGCATGGATAAGGTGGTTTGGAGGCCTGTTTCCGTGCGTACAGCTTTATGACTCAGGGTGCCTTCTCCTGCTTTGAAGAAACCAAATGCTTTAGGAGCGACACAGTAGTTGAGCGGTAAAGCAGCAACCTGATAGCGCCAGAGACCCGGGTCCGATCCTGACCACAGGGGCTGTCTATGTGTAGTTTGTACGTTCTCCCTGTGACTGCACGAGTTTTCTCCCGGTGCTCCGGTTTCCTCCCACATTCCAAAGACGTGCTGGTTTGTAGATTAATTGGCTTCTGAACTTCGCCCTTAATGTGTGTAGGATGCGAAAGTGGGACACCATGAAACTCGTGAGCGGGGATGATCAATGGACACAGTTGGTCGAGGGCCTGTTTCCATACTGTGGAAACTAAACTAATTGCAGAAGATTTTCATTTAGGATTCCAAACTATTTGCATTAGAACCAATAGTTAAAATGTCTTCCAAGTTACTCCGAATATCAATATGCTAATTTTCTGTGTTTTTTTAAATGAGGACACACATTCGGGAAAATGGCGGCGGCGGGAATTTCAAATTAACAACGGTCCCTTACCACGAATCGGCTTCATCTCCTTCAATTGCCGACTGCGGTATATTTTCTTCCCGGACGAGGTCTTGATCTACCCCACCTGTCATGGGACCACTGGAGGGTCACTCCAGTTGAGGTGGTCTGTGGTCTTTTTTGGCCGTTTTCGACCGTTGAACGATCGTCCCCCTGCGGCCTATACAGCTAGCCGCCAGAACCGCTTGAATCCCTGCACGCTACCTGGAGAGGACGCTGGCGTTGACTGTTCGCCGCTTCTCCGCCCGCTGTCCCCCACCCCGACGTCTGTTACCTACCTGTTAACTGTTACCTACCTGCCTGTACCTGTGCCTGTGCACCATCGACGCTGGACACCTCCTGTGCCTGTTCTCCATCGATGCTGGACGCTGGATGCTGGGCACCTCCTGTGCCTGTGCACCATCGACGCTGGACGCTGGACACCTCCCTGCACCAGCTGGATCATCTCTACACCCGCACCGCTGGACAACCTCTCTACACCTGCACTGCTGGACAACCTCTCTGCACCTGCACTGCTGGATACTCTCTGCACCCTCATCACTGGACTACCTCTGCACCCTCATCACTGGACTACCTCTACACCTGCTCTGCTGGACAACCTATTTGCTCCCTCAATTGCTGGACACCTCGCTGCACCCGCTCTGCTGGACAACCTCTCTGCTCCCTCACCGCTGGATACTCTCTCCACCTGCACCTGCACCGCTGGACACCTCTCTGCACCCTCACCATCATGCTCAAATACTCAACTCTGCAGATGGCTGGTTTCTGCAACAACCACATCCCATCCTGCATCCAGGTCGTTAAACAGCTTGGACTTCTGCGTCGACCCCGTTACATCCACAGAGGCTCTCAGCGCAGGCGTGTTTGCTTCAACCACGGACGTTCCATTCCATCCGTCTGCTCATTACCACGCTCTGCCCCCCCTCAACCGCGTCACCCCCCATCCCAGCTGACCGCACGCACTGTCAACCGGGACAACCTCAGATCTCTCCAGCCTGCCCCCATCCCTCCACCCTCTCACAATGCCAACTTTGCCCTCCTCAACACCAGGTCGCTCAACAACAAAGCCCTTGCCCTCCATGAACTAATCCTTGACAACACTCTGGACTTCCTTCTGCTCACTGAGACCTGGCAACAACCCAATGTCTTCTTCTCCCTCAATCAAACATCCCCACCTGGATTTAATTACATTTCCAAACCCCGCCCCTCCCGCCATGGAGGTGGCCTCGCTGTTATTTTTAACCAGAATTTTCGTATCACTGAACTCACCTTCCCCCCAGTAGCATCATTTGAATTCCTCGCCTTCAAAGCCCTTTCCTCCATGACAGTCATCCTCATTTACCGGCCACCTAAACCAAACCCCTCCTTCCTATCTGACTTCACTGAACTCCTCACACTTGCCTCATCCCTCTCCTCACGTCTGCTGCTACTTGGTGACTTAAATATTCACATGGACTCCCCCACCTGCAAGCTCGCATCTGAATTCGCCTTTTTACTGGACAACTTCTCTTTCACTCAGCACGTCACCTTTCCCACCCATGACAAAGGTCACATCCTTGACCTGGTCTGCTCCACAAATCAACCGGTACTCGACCTCCATCCATGCCTCTTCCCCCTCTCTGATCATAAGCTTATACGGTTCACCATCCCTTCTCCGACACCTCGCCCCCGCTTCCTCCGAGAAATCACCTTCCGTAATCTAAAATCCATTGATCCCCTCCATCTCTCTGACCTGCTCTCCACCACTCTCCCCCTGGACTCAGC